>NW_027101778.1:0-11121 GCF_035609145.1 Eleutherodactylus coqui | reverse complement strand
TCGCTCTTCCGCTGCGGCCGGCGCTCCGGCCGCAGCGAAAAGAAAGAATAAGTAGACATGCTGCATATTGTAAAGCCGCGGCTGCGGTCGCCGCAGCCGCGGTTCCTGCCTGACTTACCGCAGCGGGTTGGCCGTCCCGTGTGGACGAGATTTCTGAGAAATCTCGTCCACATGGTTGGCTAATACCGAGATTAGCGGCCGCAGGCAGATCTGCTGCGGCGAAATTCCGCGCGGAATTTCCGCGGCAAATCCGCCCTGTGTGAACCCAGCCTAAAACTGAAGGATTGCTTTAAATGTAGATGTTGCTTCTTTCAGTCAGCAGAGGGCGCCTGAGAGCTTGCTATAACTGTCTCCTAAATGTATTGGTTCAATCTTATTATATTGAGTGACCTTTCCACTTTAAAAAAATAGTATATATACTAAAACTATACTGTATACTATAATGTTTAGCTATAGCTGAGTGACTCCCCATACGCTGTCATTAATGGTCCCACAGATACTGCCAATCGGCTGCCGTAGAATAATCCTAAAATAATGCTCCCTCTAATCCCAAAGTAAGGTATATTTAGAAAGATGTGCCACTCTACGAATGCTGAATGACAACTCACATGGCAGCTGTAACTATGAGATTAGTTTCACTTGTCTTCCCCAGAAGGTCCCTTAAAGGGGTTACATGAGACCAGAAAAAACAGCTGCACTTTTTTCAAGAAACAGCTTCCTCTCCATTTGCTATGTGTGATATTACCGCTTAGTTACATTCAAGGGAACATGGATGAGCTGCAGTACCAGACACTGCCTATACACAGGAGTGGTGCTGTTTCTGGAAAAATAGCAGACATTTCTTCTAACCTCATACAAACCCCTAAAGTCACCACCTAGGACAATGACAGTTCTCTAGTGAGGGCTACTGAGGCGCCATGACGTACGGTATTTGATGCACATTTGGGCACCTTTCTGAAAAATATTCTGTTTTGCTCTTGTTATGTCTAGAAGTGTGAGCTCGGCTCTCCAGAGGATTTCTTATGTAAGGCACTGGACCCGCCACAAGTCCAAGTAATCAGTAATGCCATGAACTTACTGCGGAAGATTGGAGCCTGTGAGCTCACCCAGCCCCAGCTTACTCCTCTGGGTCAGCACCTCGCCGCTCTGCCAGTCAATGTGAAGATTGGAAAGATGCTGATTTTTGGTGCCATCTTTGGCTGTCTGGATGCCGTGGTAAGCAGGACTCTCTAATCTGCTTATTTTATCACCTACGGTAGTAGCCAGTACTCGATAACTGCAGCTTCTGGAAGATTTACTGCTCCGTAATGGCCAGTTACGTTTTTCTCCTGATCAGCTAATAGAAAAAGGTATTGTTGTTTTGTAAGGAGTCTCTTTCCAGAAAAGTTGGGTGACAGGCAATGTGGCCACCATTACAGCTGCCACGCAATGACCCGTGCGTCACTCGCCTGATGATTTACGATATTACGTAGCAGGCGAAAAAGAAAAACTGCCACAAACGGGCAACAACCGTTTCACATAGTGGGAGGCCAGAAGAAGCACGTACCCCACCAACCTGCTTGTCACACTTTCTCCTTTTCACGTGCTTTGTGAATTTGCGTTGGGCGGTCCAGAAGGGAGTAAGGAGCGGGTTCGGGAACGGAGTCCACTGTATACCTGGCGGCTATCAGCTTTTTCTGACAGCTGATGGTTAGAGTTAGCGCTGATTACAGTAGCGAACGTTTTAGATGCCACGGAAAAAGCTGACAGTGCATCTAAACAATCAGAGGAGTTGTGGTGGGGCTACCAAAAAATGTTAATAAAAAGTGATCAAAGAGATAAATGTTTCTAAAAATGGCAATAATGAAAATTATAGTACAACCCTAAAAAACCAAGCCCTCACACAGCCCAATCAGCGAAAAAATTAAAAAGTTACGGGTCTCAGACTATGGCAACGGAAAGCAATTTTTGTTAAAGAAAATTTTTTTATTTAGACAAACACACCCCCTGAACAGTCACGTTAAAAACTGGAAAAACCCTTCCGAAAATGTCACATTTTTTCAAATCAAACTCCCTCTTGTGTTACAGCGGTCATATAACATTTTAATTTTTTTGTCAATGTAGGTGTCACACCCTGTATTGTGTGGGTCCAGTTCTAGTTTTTATAGGAACCAATTTCGGGCACATAGAATCATAGAATGATAAAGTTGGAAGGGACCTCCAGGGTCATCGGGTCCGACCCCCTGCTCATTGCAGGATTCACTAAATCATCCCAGGCAGATGTCTGTCCAGCCTTTGTTTGAACACTTCCATTGAAGGAGAACTCACCACCTCCCGTGGTAACCTGTTCCACTCATTGATTACCCTCACTGTCAGAAAGTTTTTTTCTAATATCTAATCTGTGTCTCCGCCCTTTCAGTTTCATCACATTGCTTCTAGTCTTTCCTTGTGCAGATGAGAATAGGGTTGATCCCTCTGCACTGTGACAGCCCTTCAGATATTTGTAGACAGCTATTAAGTCTCCTCTCACCCTTCTTTTTTTGCAAGCTAAACATTCCCAGATCCTTTAACCGTTCCTTATAGGACATGATTTGCAGACTGCTTACCATCTTGGTAACTCTTCCCTGAACTTACTTTAGTTTGTCGATGTCTTTTTTTAAAGTGAGGTGCCCAGAACTGGACACAGTATTCCAGATGAGGTCTGACTAAGGAAGAGTAGAGGGGGATAATGACCTCACGTGATCTAGACTCTATGCTTCTCTTAATACATAACAGAATTGTGTTTGCCTTTTTTGCTGCTGCATCACATTGTTGACTCATGTTCAGTGTATGATCTATCAGTATACCCAAGTCTTTTTTCACATGTGCTGCTTCTTAGCTCAATTCCTCCCATTCCATATGTTTTTTGTTTTTTTTTTCATTTTTCTTGCCCAGATGTAGGACTTTTTTCCTTGTTAAATACCATTCTGATAGTTGCTGCCCCCTGTTCAAGCTTTTCCAGATCTTTTTAAATACTCTCCCTCTCTTCCCCAGTGTTAGCTATTCCTCCTAGCTTTGTGTCTTCAGCAAATTTGATCAGTTTCCCATCAATTCGCTCCTCCCAATGTTGAACAACACTGGGCCTATATAATATGCAATATTTTATAGTACGGGGTGTTACGGATGTGGCAATACCAATTATATGTAGTTAGTTTTTATTTTTTCAATATTTTAAAGCCTTTTGGAGGGGAAACATATTTTTAAACTTTTTTTTTGTAAAAACGTTTAAATGTCACAGTCAGCAATGACTGCAGCATCTGCCGGGTTAAATAGTGTATCACTGTAATTATACTGACCCATAAAACAAAGTTTCTATGTGATTTTTTTTTTTAACACTGCACTGTGAATGCTGAAACCCCTCCAACAATGGTGCAGTTGCTTTTTTGTTTTTATTTCTCCCCACGTTTTTCCATACATTATATCATACCATTAAAAATGCAATTTGCCAGCAAAAAACAAACCCTCATACAGCTATGTCTATGGAAAAATTAAAAAGTTATGGCTTTTGGAAGGCGGGGACAAAAAAGCAAAAATAAAAAAATTCTGGTCATGAAGGGGTTAAAAGGTTTTTGCTTTTTTCCATGCAGTGAGTGCCACTGTTTGAATTTCTGGATCTTTTATTAATTTAAAATAATGATTATTCCCTTTTCCCAGGCAACGCTGGCAGCCACCATGACGGAGAAGTCTCCATTCATGACACCTATTGGTAGAAAAGATGAAGCAGATTTGGCAAAATCCTCCATGGCTCTGGCTAACTCTGATCATCTGACCATCTTCAGCGCCTACATGGGGTAAGTCACTGGTATAGAGGGACCACAATGTACTGGGACATATTCCTCAGTAGGCAATGTCTCCAATGATTAAAGAGACTTGGTCATCATCTGTTTGCAGTTCTCTCTGCAGCATAAGGTAGTGACTGTGTGGATCTGTGCAGTAGTTTTGGAGAAACTTGCCTTTTGTCAGTAGCCGCACATGCGTAGAGGTTAGTAGTCCTGGATATTCATGAGCTGCAGCTAGCTACACCCCACCTACTCCAGTCACTGATTGACAGCTGTCTGCCTATTACTGTGCAGAGTCAGAGATGCCAATCATTGGCTGGATGGTGAAGTGGGTGTGGCCAGCCTGAATATGTAGGACTAGTTCTGTGTCTAGCTGCTACTAATACAATGCAAGTTTCTCCAAAACTACTGCACAGATCCACACAGCAGACATATCGCTGTAATCAGTGTGACAGGCCCTACCTTATGCTCACTGAGGAATGCAAAAAGATGGTGACAGATTCCCTTGAAGTTTACATACTGTATAAATTGATTATGCTTATTTCATTTATTCTATTACCTGTGTCTTCACATGAACTTGCGCTATTACACACAATGCACTATGCATACTAGCATACACTGCAATGTATATTCGGCTTCTAGATTGACAGGACTGTGATGGAGAAATCTGAAGTTTCTTCCACGTTCCCAACCTATTATCGGATTGCACCCGCTCATATACCATACCCCCTGGCTCAGTAAAGGCTGTAATGTTCATAAGGTTACATGGGAAGCCCAATTTAAAGGGCCACACCAGTGACATTTTTTTGTTCATTTGTTATGCAACTATCCCCCCTGTGTATATAAGTTGGCCAGTATTACCTTGGTTAGTCATCCCTTACTGTCTGAAACTTCCTAAAACCCTTCTCTTCAGATAGGTCATGTGATCTCATTCAGACCACCTGAGAATTACATGTATTTATGTTCTCTTGAGACGTCACTCTTTCAGTTTGCATAATTCCTGTGTGATGATATTACATGAAATCTGTCACACGAGCTCTTCATGAGGGGACAGAAACTCCTATCACAGTTACTGCTGATGATTAGCAACTCCTGTCACACAGTTATAATGAAGAAGATCACGGATCAGCCTCCTGACTGTATAATTATGGTGTCACTTTTTAGGTAAATATAGAATTGAGAAGGTAATGGCAGTGTCTTTCCAGCAGGCGGAGATGGCAATAGCTTTAGCTGGTCATGTGATGCTGTGCTAATGCATCATGGGAGTGTTAGCGGAGCAGGGAGAGATATCTCAGTGTCAAGATGGTGCCTGATAAGTATCATGCAGGAGGCTGCACTGCATGGAAGGGACTGTAGTATACATAGGAGACATCCAGAGTGGGACAGGCTTCAGGTGAGGGGATGCAGGGATTAAAAAGTGTGTTTTCGCCACAGTGGCCCTTTAGATAAGAAAATGGCAAATGTCCCTCTAGACTCTCTGAAATTGGTCTCCTTCTTTTTCTTACTACCAAACAAACAATTGCCCAGTTGTCGAATAAAGCAATTCTAGACTTCATTGAAGTCAAAAGGCGACTTAATTGGTACACCATCAACGTCTATCTTGGCAGGCTATCATAACACATTCCTGAGAGTCGGGACCCCATGAATGGATGATGTCAAGCGCTGCGGAATATGTTGGCGCTATACAGATAAAGTTGATGATTATTCTGTCTGTCCCTCTCCACATAGTAGGAACTTGCTTTCCTTCTAAAGGGGATATTTTTGGCAGTTTTTAGCCTGCTGTTTATACCTCCCACCTTGTGAGAGATTCCCCCCACTTCCCCTTATAATGATAGTGGTATACACTGTGGTATAAGTCGTTGCTCATTTTGCTATCACTTTGTTTCCGTTATGTTAAACATTTTATGTTGCTTTCTCTTCCACTGTTTTATTTCTCTCCTATTGTAATAAACAAAATTCCAAAAACAAAATGAATGCAACAAAACTGCCTCCTTATGGCCGCCTGCACACGAGCGGAAATCCCGCCGCGGGATTTCCCGTGGGATTTCCGTCGCTGAAAGTTTGCATAGGAGTGCATTACAATACGCACTCCTATGCAGACGGCCGCGGTTTGGCCGCGCGAAATCTCGCGCAGCAAACAAACCGCGGCATGTCCTAATTTTCTGCGGGGCACGCACTCACCCGACCACCGGCTCCGGTCTGCGCATGCGCCGGCTGCGCGGCAGCCGGCACATGAAAGAGCCGGGCCGCCAGGCGCGGGTGAGTACGCGCTCGTCCCTGCAGGCGCTCGGGTCGGATCGCGCAGCGAGAATTCTCGCTGCCGGATCCGACCCGCTCGTCTGCAGGCGGCCTAAAGCAGATGTTGGGGAATATCTCTGTATATATACTTGTAAAGGACTCTTATATTCTATAGGTGTGTGTCATCCCAACATTCAGCATATAGACATGTTGCTTATTAGTAATTCCCTTTGTCTTCACAGGTGGAAGATGATCCGAGCAGAAGGTTACAGCTCCGAGATGAGTTACTGTAGGAAGAACTTTCTAAACAGAAAGGCACTTCTGACTATAGAGGTATTACAATAATTAGCCATTTTAATAGCATACAAAACACAGGACTAAAATGGACCGATAATCCCATAAAATTAACTAATTTACCTTTTATCTTGCCGCTCTTGACGTATAATGCTTAGCTACCTAGTTTAGCTGTTTCCTGTAACCCCTTAACAACACAGAACATAGATTTATATCCTGCCTGTTCGTTTTGATGGAAAAATAAAAAACTTAATTGCTGTCAGAAGTTGGCGGAAAATTTTTATGTTCTTCCAAAGATTTTTTTTTTTTAAAGTAGTGCAACAAAAAAACCCAAAAAACTATATAAATCTGGTATCGTAGTAATATTTCTGACCCATAGATTAAAGTTTTTTTGTTGCCGTGTCTGTCATAAAAACAAGCCCCCCCCCCCCTTCCCCAAAGATGGCGGCATTTCGTTTTTATTTTTCAATTCAATCCACTTAGAAATTTTTCTACGTTTCTCAGTACATTATACGATACATTAAATAGTACCATTGATAAATACTTGTCCTGCAAAAAACAAGTCCTCAGACAACTACGTCATTGGATAAATAAAAGAGTTCTTGAAAGCAGGGAGGAAAAAACAAAAATGAAAAAAAAAAGCGGCGTCATCAAGGGATTAAAGGGGTTGTCCCGCGCCGAAACGGGTTTTTTTTTTTTTTAACCCCCCCCCCCCCGTTCGGCGCGAGACAACCCCGATGCAGGGGTTAAAAAAACAACCCGCACAGCGCTTACCTGAATCCCGGCGGTCCGGCGTCTTCATACTTACCTGCTGAAGATGGCCGCCGGGATCCTCTGTCTCCGTGGACCGCAGGGCTTCTGTGCGGTCCATTGCCGATTCCAGCCTCCTGATTGGCTGGAATTGGCACGTGACGGGGCGGAGCTACACGGAGCCGGCATTCTACACGAGCGGCCCCATAGAAGACTGCAGAAGACCCGGACTGCGCAAGCGCGGCTAATTTGGCCATCGGAGGGCGAAAATTAGTCGGCTCCATGGGAACGAGGACGCCAGCAACGGAGCAGGTAAGTATAAAACTTTTTATAACTTCTGTATGGCTCATAATTAATGCACAATGTACATTACAAAGTGCATTAATATGGCCATACAGAAGTGTATAGACCCACTTGCTGCCGCGGGACAACCCCTTTAATGGAAAATATAATCAGAAAATGAGCTATTGTATAAATCAAATTTTCGTGTTTAACATAGTTTTAAAGCCTTTTTGTTAGTTTTTTTATATATATATTTTTTGATGTAATTAGCTATGTTAAAAAAAATCCTAAAATCCTGCAGTTCTCACACCGACTGCTAAACTTAAGAATAATCTACCACTTCCTGTTCTGTTGAGAAAACTTTTCAGTGGTCATCTCCTTATCAATGAAACATAACACCTAAATATAGATAAAACAGGATCCACTGTTTATGATAGGTGATAATCTCAGCTCACCTCCTCCCCCTCCCTGCACAATAACCTCTGAAGAGTTCACAGAGCATGTCTAGAGCACTCTCCAGTAGAAGTCAGCTCCTCTCCATCGTGCGACTGGCCTATGAAGATTATGTAAAACCTATCTGTAAATGTTACTTTCAGCTCAGGCAGGATGGCTGCCCCTATAATCATGTTCAAAGAACAGAATAAAAAAAATCTACAATCAGAAAATAAAATCAGGTTAGAAAAATGGAAAATGTTTCACTATCTGGTTTTATTTAGTAGAGAGAAATATAGCTGATACATTCCCTTTAACTACTATAAACTACATTCAAGTAGGGCTACATGATCTCCTCTTATCGGCCTCGCTGAACAGGTGATCAGGGTCCCCCATTCTGCCAGCAGTGAAACTCCAACCTAGAAGACATTTATGACCTATATTAATAACTAGCTGATATACCCGGCTTCGCCCGAGTTAATTTGGTACTGGTGTTTATCTGGTGTTCACACGGAAAATCTTACGAAGTCGTGGTTACTTTAGAGATACTGAAGAAAAACATATGTTCACCATTTTGCATAGTTCTCTGCGTTACCCAGGAAACACCACGTGGAGGAAACCATGCGACGTTTCCTTTATATAAAATGACATCAGGAAGTGAGAGAATTAGATTACGTACATAAAATTTGGACACTAATTCTTTTGCGCTTAGAATTGAATAATCGAGTTGGGACCTATTAACTTTTCATATTTATGACACAATCAATGCTTGTGTCAAATTTCATGTTTTTATGACATTGGGAAGTGAGAGATTTAGATTATCTACGTAAAATTTGGACGCTAATTCTTTTGCGCATAGAATTGAATAATCGAGTTGGGACCTATGAACTTTTCCTATTTATGACATAATCAATGCTCGTGCCAAATTTCCCGTTTCTATGACACCGGAAAGTGAGAAAATTAGATTCCGTACGTAAAATTTGGACGCTAAATCTTTTGCGCATAGAATTGAATAATCGAGTTGGGACCCATTAGCTTTTCCTATTTATGACATAATCAATGCTCGTGCCAAA
The DNA here is from genome assembly GCF_035609145.1 of Eleutherodactylus coqui. NCBI lineage: Eukaryota > Metazoa > Chordata > Amphibia > Anura > Eleutherodactylidae > Eleutherodactylus > Eleutherodactylus coqui. The sequence goes on along the minus strand of NW_027101778.1, from coordinate 2,255 downwards.
TTTCACGTTTCTATGACACCGGAAAGTGAAAAAATTACATTCCGCACGTAAAATTTTGACGCCAATTCTTTTGCGCATAGAATTGAATAATCAGGTTTGGGACCTATGAACTTTTCCTATTTATGACATAATCAATGCCCGTGCCAAATTTTAAGTTTCTATGACACTGGGAAGTGACAGATTTAGATTATGTACGTAAAATTTCGATGACAATTCTTTTGCGCTAGAATTGAATAATCGAGTTGGGACCCAATTACTTTTCCTATTTTGGAGATAATCTATGCTCGTGCCAAAATTCATGTTTCTACGATATCGGGAAGTTGGAGAACTTTTGTCGAGTCAGTCAGTCAGTCAGGGCTTTCAGCTTTATATATATAGATAAGCCTTAGATAGGAATGTGGCCCTTGAGAGCGCTATAATCTGACAATGTGTCCCTCGTACCTGAAGAGATTGTTCGCTCCCGGTCTATACACTGAAGGCAGACAACCAGCACTGCTTTTGCACTACAGGATTAGATACAACCGTGCGTCATGCGTGAAAAAACGCCCACGGACGTGAGGCCTAACTTGTATACGAGTGTCACCTACACGGAGTTATAGTACCGGCTGCTTTCTGTAACGTAAATGCTTTTGTATTTTCTTAAGGACGTGAAACAGGAGTTAATCCGGTTGGTGAGAGCAGCGGGCTTTGAATGTTCCAAATCGACATCCTCAAATAGCATTAAAGGAAGTTTAGACAAGAGGGGAAAAATGTCCACCGAGGAGATGTCACTCCTTAAAGCCATTGTAGCAGCCGGTCTGTATGACAACGTTGGGAAGATCCTGTTCACAAAATCAGTGGATATCTCCGAGAAGTTGGCATGCATGGTGGAAACCGCGCAAGGAAGAGCACAAGTGCACCCGTCCTCTGTGAACAGGGATCTGCAGACGTACGGCTGGCTGCTTTACCAGGAGAAGGTGAGAAGGTGTTACTGTGTTGTCCGAGTGTTAGACCATTTTTTTTTTTTAAACCATCTTTTTTGTTGAAATTCTATTTTTGAGTACGATTACATCATAATTTCTACACATTTATATAAGCATAATATACATAAAGCATATCATTACCCCACCCGAACAATGCAATTAATCACAGCTAGATTAAAACAAATCATCATCTCCCACAAAGAAAATATAAATATAGACACATACAAAAAAAGCACCTTACTCTTCTCCATCTTCTCACCTCTCTCCCTCACCTCTCCAAATCCCATCAACTTTTCTACAGTACCTCAATGCAACCTGCACTCCATATGAACTAGCCATTATATAAATCAGACCATCTTCCCAAATTTCCCCAAACTTAGTCAAACAGCCTCTCTTTTTTTTTTCTGTAGTCCCCTGTCCAAGGATATAACCTCTCTTATCTTTGTGACAACATCTCCTACTGTGTTAGACCATTAAAAGCCTATTTACACTGAAAGATAATCATTCAAATGACAATTTGAGTGACAGTTTTGAGCGATCATCTTTGCATAACTCCAAGTAGCTAATTAGCTACTTAAGAGTTAATGCAGGTGGAGCGGGATACCGCTGCGATAGCTCAGAGAACAAAGCAGCTGTTTTGTATATGCAAACAGCTGCATTGTTCTCGGAGTTTTCAGCTGGTGTCCCGCTAAGAACTGCCAGCGGGATACCAGCTGAAAGAATACTATCAATGCTGAGAAAATCGTCGTGCAGCGCTGATGAGTCATCAGTGAAGAAATCGCCGATGAACGAATAGTGCACGATGGCCCCGCGCTTAGACGCAATGGTTATCGCTCAAAGGATGGCTTTTCAGCGGGTTTTGAGCCATAATCGTTGTCTAAATGGGCCTTAACTCTCCTGTATGTCTATGCCATTCATAGAATCTTACAGGATTAGTAATAAGTCTTTATTTGCTATGATTACACTGCACCATCCACTACTCTTCTGTCTTTGGACTTTGCGCAGGTTAAATATTCCAAGATCTTCCTTAGAGAAACAACTCTGGTGTCTCCCTTTCCGATACTTCTGTTTGGAGGTGATATAGCTGTACAACACCGGGAACGTCTGCTGACTGTAGATGACTGGATCCAGTTTCAGGTATATACTTGTTTGTTAAAAAAAAAAAGTTTTGGTTTTTTTTCTGTGAGAATGTATTATTTATTGTTGTTGGTCCATTTGGTATAATGTATATAGATCTTTCTTGGGGAGAATAGATTTGTCAGTAACCAGGCTTTCTGTGCCTTCATTGAATGG
>NW_027101777.1:0-52635 GCF_035609145.1 Eleutherodactylus coqui | reverse complement strand
TAAATACCATTGCAGTGCCCCAATAGCAGAGCAAACGTCAGATAAAATACAGGTGGGCTTCGGCCACACTGCATGCCCCAGTCAGACTGGGGTTTTTTAATTAATACTCACAGGCAGGTACAACTCCCCTATGGGAAGTCTGTGTGGAGTGCACCCACAGCATGGGTGGTACCCTGGAACCCACCGACGGTACATAAATAAATCCCATTGCAGTGCCCTGCACAGCTGAGCTAACGTCAGATGAAATACAGGTGGGCTTTGGCCCAGACTGCATGCCCCAGTCAGACTGGGGTTTTTTAATTAATAGTCACAGGCAGGTACAACTCCACTTAGGGAAGTCTGTGTGGACCCACAGCATGGGTGGGTCCCAGGAAGCCACCGACGGTACATTAATAAATTCCATTTCAGTGCCTCCAATAGCAGAGCTAACGTCAGATAAAAGACAGGTGGGCTTCGGCCCACACTGCATGCCCCAGTCAGACTGGGGTTTTTTATTAATAGTCACAGGCACGTACAACTCCCCTATGGGAAGTCTGTGTGGAGTGGACCCACAGCATGGGTGGGTCCCGGAAAGCCACCGACGGTACATTAATAATTCCCATTGCAGTTCCCTACACAGCTGAGCTAACGTCAGATAAAAGACAGGTGGGCTTCGGCCCACACTGCATGCCCCAGTCAGACAGGGTTTTTTTTAATTAATAGTCACAGGCAGGTACAACTCCCCTATGGGAAGTCTGTGTGAGTGGACACACAGCATGGGTGTGTCCCAGAAGCCAACGACAGTACATTAATAAATCCCATTGCAGTGCCCCCAATAGCAGAGCAAACGTCAGATAAAATACAGGTGGGCTTCGGCCCACACTGCATGCCCCAGTCAGACTAGGGTTTTTTAATTAATAGTCACAGGCACGTACAACTCCCCTATGGGAAGTCTCTGTGGAGTGGACCCACAGCATGGGTGTGTCCCAGGAAGCCAACGACGGTACATAAATAAATCCATTGTAGTGCCCTGCACAGCTGAGCTAACGTCAGATAAAATACAGGTGGGCTTCAGCCCACACTGCATGCCCAGTCAGACTGGGTTTTTTTAATTAATAGTCACAGGCAGGTACAACTCCCCTATAGAAAGTCTGTGTGGAGTAAACCCACAGCATGGGTGGGTCCCTGGAACACACCGACGATACACATAAAAAAATCCCATTCTAGTGCCCTGCACAGCTGAGCTAACGTAAGATAAAATACAGGTGGGCTTCGGCCCACACTGCATGCCCTAGTCAGACTGGGTTTTTTTAATTAATAGTCACAGGCAGGTCTCCCCTATGGGAAGTCTGTGTGGAGTGGACCCACAGCATGGGTGTGTCCCAGGAAGCCAAGGACAGTACATTAATAAATCCCATTGCAGTGCCCCAATAGCAGAGCAAACGTCAGATAAAATACGTTTGGGCTTCGTCCCACACTGCATGCCCCAGTCAGACTGGGGTTTTTTAATTAATAGTCACAGGCAGGTACAACTCCCCTATGGGAAGTCTGTGTGGAGTGCACCCACAGCATGGGTGGCTCCCTGGAACCCACCGACGGTACATAAATAAATCCCATTGCAGTGCCCTGCACAGCTGGGCTAACGTCAGATGAAATACAGGTGGGCTTTGGCCCAGACTGCATGCCCAGTCAGACTGGGTTTTTTTAATTAATAGTCACAGGCAGGTACAACTCCACTTAGGGAAGTCTGTGTGGACCCACAGCATGGGTGGGTCCCAGGAAGCCACCGACGGTACATTAATAAATTCCATTTCAGTGCCTCCAATAGCAGAGCTAACGTCAGATAAAATACAGGTGGGCTTCAGCCCACACTGCATGCCCCAGTCAGACTGGGGTTTTTTAATTAATACTCACAGGCAGGTACAACTCCCCTATGGGAAGTCTGTGTGGAGTGGACCCACAGCATGGGTGGGTCCCGAAAGCCACTGACGGTACATTAATATTTCCCATTGCAGTTCCCTGCACAGCTGAGCTAACGTCAGATAAAAGACAGGTGGGCTTCGGCCCACACTGCATGCCCAGTCAGACTGGGGTTTTTTAATTAATAGTCACAGGCAGGTACAACTCCCCTATGGGAATTCTGTGTGGAGTGGACCCACAGCATGGGTGGGTTCCGGAAAGCCACCGACGGTACATTAATAATTCCCATTGCAGTTCCCTGCACAGCTGAGCTAACGTCAGATAAAAGACAGGTGGGCTTCGGCCCACACTGCATGCCCCAGTCAGACAGGGTTTTTTTAATTAATAGTCACAGGCAGGTACAACTCCCCTATGGGAAGTCTGTGTGGAGTGGACCCACAGCATGGGTGTGTCCCAGGAAGCCAACGACGGTACATAAATAAATCCAATTGCAGTGCCCTGCACAGCTGAGGCTAACGTCAGATAAAATACAGGTGGGCTTCAGCCCACACTGCATGCCCCAGTCAGACTGGGTTTTTTTAATTAATAGTCACAGGCAGGTACAACTCCCCTATGGAAGTCTGTGTGGAGTCGACTTACAGCATGGGTGGCTCCCTGGAACCCACCGACGGTACATAAATAAATCCCATTGCAGTGCCCTGCACAGCTGAGCTAACGTCAGATGAAATACAGGTGGGCTTTGGCCCAGACTGCATGCCCCAGTCAGACTGGGGTTTTTTAATTAATAGTCACAGGCAGGTACAACTCCACTTAGGTAAGTCTGTGTGGACCCACAGCATGGGTGGGTCCCAGGAGGCCACCGACGGTACATTAATAAATCCCATTTCAGTGCCTCCAATAGCAGAGCTAACGTCAGATAAAATACAGGTGGGCTTCAGCCCACACTGCATACCCTAGTCAGACTGGGGTTTTTTAATTAATAGTCACAGGCAGGTACAACTCCCCTATGGGAAGTCTGTGTGGAGTGGACCCACAGCATGGGTGGGTCCCGGAAAGCCACCGACGGTACATTAATAATTCCCATTGCAGTTCCCTGCACAGCTGAGCTAACGTCAGATAAAAGACAGGTGGGCTTTGGCCCAGACTGCGTGCCCCAGTCAGACTGGTTTTTTTTAATTAATAGTCACAGGCAGGTACAACTCCTCTCAGGGAAGTCTGTGTGGACCCACAGCATGGGTGGGTCCCAGGAAGCCACCGACGGTACATTAATAAATCCCATTTCAGTGCCTCCAATAGCAGAGCTAACGTCACATAAAATACAGGTGGGCTTCGGCCCACACTGCATGCCCCAGTCAGACTGGGGTTTTTTAATTAATAGTCACAGGCAGGTACAACTCCCCTATGGGAAGTCTGTGTGGAGTGGACCCACAGCATGGGTGGCTTCCTGGTACCCACAGACGTTACATAAAAATATCCCATTGCAGTGCCCTGCACAGCTGAGCTAACGCCAGGTGAAATACAGGTGGGCTTCGGCCCACACTGCATGCCCCAGTCAGACTGGTGTTTTTTAATTAATAGTCACAGGCAGGTACAAATCCACTCAGGGAAGTCTGTGTGGACCCACAGCATGGGTGGGTCCCAGGAAGCCACCGACGGTACATAAATAAATCCCATTGCAGTGCCTCCAATAGCAGAGCTAACGTCAGATAAAATACAGGTGGGCTTCGGCCCACATTGCATGCCCCAGTTAGAGTGGGGTTTTTTAATTAATACTCACAGGCAGGTACAACTCCCCTATGGAAATTCATTGTGCACCCACAGCATGGGTGGGTCTCAGGAAGCCACTGACGGTACATTAATAATTCCCATTGCAGTTCCCTGCACAGCAGAGCTAATGTCAGATAAAAGACAGGTGGGCTTCGGCCCACACTGCATGCCCCAGTCAGACTGGGTTTTTTTAATTAATAGTCACAGGCAGGTACAACTCCCCTATGGAAAGTCTGTGTGAAGTGGACCCACAGCATGGGTGGTTCCCTGGAACACACCGACGGTACATAAATAAATCCCATTGCAGTGCCCTGCACAGCTGAGCTAACGTCAGTAAAATACAGGTGGGCTTCGGCCCACACTGCATGCCCCAGTCAGACTGAGGTTTTTAATTAATAGTCACAGGCAGGTACAACTCCCCTATGGAAGTCTGTGTGGAGTGGACCCACAGCATGGGTGGGTCCCGGAAAGCCACCGACGGTACATTAATAATTCCCATTGCAGTTCCCTGCACAGCTGAGCTAACGTCAGATAAAAGACAGGTGGGCTTCGGCCCACACTGCATGCCCCAGTCAGACAGGGTTTTTTTAATTAATAGTCACAGGCAGGTACAACTCCCCAATAAAAAGTCTGTGTGGAGTGGACTCACAGCATGGGTGGGTCCCTGGAACACACCGACGGTACATAAATAAATCCCATTCCAGTGCCCTGCACAGCTGAGCTAACGTAAGATAAAATACAGGTGGGCTTCGGCCCACACTGCATGCCCTAGTCAGACTCGTATTTTTTAATTAATAGTCACAGGCAGGTACATCTCCCCTATGGGAAGTCTGTGTGGAGTTGACCCACAGCATGGGTGTGTCCCAGGAAGCCAACGACAGTACATTAATAAATCCCATTGCAGTGCCCCCAATAGCAGAGCAAACGTCAGATAAAATACAGGTGGGCTTCGGCCCACACTGCATGCCCCAGTCAGACTGGGGTTTTTTAATTAATACTCACAGGCAGGTACAACTCCCCTATGGGAAGTCTGTGTGGAGTGCACCCACAGCATGGGTGGTACCCTGGAACCCACCGACGGTACATAAATAAATCCCATTGCAGTGCCCTGCACAGCTGAGCTAACGTCAGATGAAATACAGGTGGGCTTTGGCCCAGACTGCATGCCCCAGTCAGACTGGGGTTTTTTAATTAATAGTCACAGGCAGGTACAACTCCACTTAGGGAAGTCTGTGTGGACCCACAGCATGGGTGGGTCCCAGGAAGCCACCGACGGTACATTAATAAATTCCATTTCAGTGCCTCCAATAGCAGAGCTAACGTCAGATAAAAGACAGGTGGGCTTCGGCCCACACTGCATGCCCCAGTCAGACTGGGGTTTTTTAATTAATAGTCACAGGCACGTACAACTCCCCTATGGGAAGTCTGTGTGGAGTGGACCCACAGCATGGGTGGGTCCCGGAAAGCCACCGACGGTACATTAATAATTCCCATTGCAGTTCCCTACACAGCTGAGCTAACGTCAGATAAAAGACAGGTGGGCTTCGGCCCACACTGCATGCCCCAGTCAGACAGGGTTTTTTTAATTAATAGTCACAGGCAGGTACAACTCCCCTATGGGAAGTCTGTGTGGAGTGGACACACAGCATGGGTGTGTCCCAGGAAGCCAACGACAGTACATTAATAAATCCCATTGCAGTGCCCCCAATAGCAGAGCAAACGTCAGATAAAATACAGGTGGGCTTCGGCCCACACTGCATGCCCCAGTCAGACTAGGGTTTTTTAATTAATAGTCACAGGCACGTACAACTCCCCTATGGGAAGTCTCTGTGGAGTGGACCCACAGCATGGGTGTGTCCCAGGAAGCCAACGACGGTACATAAATAAATCCCATTGTAGTGCCCTGCACAGCTGAGCTAACGTCAGATAAAATACAGGTGGGCTTCAGCCCACACTGCATGCCCCAGTCAGACTGGGTTTTTTTAATTAATAGTCACAGGCAGGTACAACTCCCCTATAGAAAGTCTGTGTGGAGTAAACCCACAGCATGGGTGGGTCCCTGGAACACACCGACGATACATAAAAAAATCCCATTCTAGTGCCCTGCACAGCTGAGCTAACGTAAGATAAAATACAGGTGGGCTTCGGCCCACACTGCATGCCCTAGTCAGACTGGGTTTTTTTAATTAATAGTCACAGGCAGGTACATCTCCCCTATGGGAAGTCTGTGTGGAGTGGACCCACAGCATGGGTGTGTCCCAGGAAGCCAAGGACAGTACATTAATAAATCCCATTGCAGTGCCCCCAATAGCAGAGCAAACGTCAGATAAAATACGTTTGGGCTTCGTCCCACACTGCATGCCCCAGTCAGACTGGGGTTTTTTAATTAATAGTCACAGGCAGGTACAACTCCCCTATGGGAAGTCTGTGTGGAGTGCACCCACAGCATGGGTGGCTCCCTGGAACCCACCGACGGTACATAAATAAATCCCATTGCAGTGCCCTGCACAGCTGGGCTAACGTCAGATGAAATACAGGTGGGCTTTGGCCCAGACTGCATGCCCCAGTCAGACTGGGTTTTTTTAATTAATAGTCACAGGCAGGTACAACTCCACTTAGGGAAGTCTGTGTGGACCCACAGCATGGGTGGGTCCCAGGAAGCCACCGACGGTACATTAATAAATTCCATTTCAGTGCCTCCAATAGCAGAGCTAACGTCAGATAAAATACAGGTGGGCTTCAGCCCACACTGCATGCCCCAGTCAGACTGGGGTTTTTTAATTAATACTCACAGGCAGGTACAACTCCCCTATGGGAAGTCTGTGTGGAGTGGACCCACAGCATGGGTGGGTCCCGGAAAGCCACTGACGGTACATTAATATTTCCCATTGCAGTTCCCTGCACAGCTGAGCTAACGTCAGATAAAAGACAGGTGGGCTTCGGCCCACACTGCATGCCCCAGTCAGACTGGGGTTTTTTAATTAATAGTCACAGGCAGGTACAACTCCCCTATGGGAATTCTGTGTGGAGTGGACCCACAGCATGGGTGGGTTCCGGAAAGCCACCGACGGTACATTAATAATTCCCATTGCAGTTCCCTGCACAGCTGAGCTAACGTCAGATAAAAGACAGGTGGGCTTCGGCCCACACTGCATGCCCCAGTCAGACAGGGTTTTTTTAATTAATAGTCACAGGCAGGTACAACTCCCCTATGGGAAGTCTGTGTGGAGTGGACCCACAGCATGGGTGTGTCCCAGGAAGCCAACGACGGTACATAAATAAATCCAATTGCAGTGCCCTGCACAGCTGAGCTAACGTCAGATAAAATACAGGTGGGCTTCAGCCCACACTGCATGCCCCAGTCAGACTGGGTTTTTTTAATTAATAGTCACAGGCAGGTACAACTCCCCTATGGGAAGTCTGTGTGGAGTCGACTTACAGCATGGGTGGCTCCCTGGAACCCACCGACGGTACATAAATAAATCCATTGCAGTGCCCTGCACAGCTGAGCTAACGTCAGATGAAATACAGGTGGGCTTTGGCCCAGACTGCATGCCCCAGTCAGACTGGGGTTTTTTAATTAATAGTCACAGGCAGGTACAACTCCACTTAGGTAAGTCTGTGTGGACCCACAGCATGGGTGGGTCCCAGGAGGCCACCGACGGTACATTAATAAATCCCATTTCAGTGCCTCCAATAGCAGAGCTAACGTCAGATAAAATACAGGTGGGCTTCAGCCCACACTGCATACCCTAGTCAGACTGGGGTTTTTTAATTAATAGTCACAGGCAGGTACAACTCCCCTATGGGAAGTCTGTGTGGAGTGGACCCACAGCATGGGTGGGTCCCGGAAAGCCACCGACGGTACATTAATAATTCCCCATTGCAGTTCCCTGCACAGCTGAGCTAACGTCAGATAAAAGACAGGTGGGCTTTGGCCCAGACTGCGTGCCCCAGTCAGACTGGTTTTTTTTAATTAATAGTCACAGGCAGGTACAACTCCTCTCAGGGAAGTCTGTGTGGACCCACAGCATGGGTGGGTCCCAGGAAGCCACCGACGGTACATTAATAAATCCCATTTCAGTGCCTCCAATAGCAGAGCTAACGTCACATAAAATACAGGTGGGCTTCGGCCCACACTGCATGCCCCAGTCAGACTGGGGTTTTTTAATTAATAGTCACAGGCAGGTACAACTCCCCTATGGGAAGTCTGTGTGGAGTGGACCCACAGCATGGGTGGCTTCCTGGTACCCACAGACGTTACATAAAAATATCCCATTGCAGTGCCCTGCACAGCTGAGCTAACGCCAGGTGAAATACAGGTGGGCTTCGGCCCACACTGCATGCCCCAGTCAGACTGGTGTTTTTTAATTAATAGTCACAGGCAGGTACAAATCCACTCAGGGAAGTCTGTGTGGACCCACAGCATGGGTGGGTCCCAGGAAGCCACCGACGGTACATAAATAAATCCCATTGCAGTGCCTCCAATAGCAGAGCTAACGTCAGATAAAATACAGGTGGGCTTCGGCCCACATTGCATGCCCCAGTTAGAGTGGGGTTTTTTAATTAATACTCACAGGCAGGTACAACTCCCCTATGGAAATTCATTGTGCACCCACAGCATGGGTGGGTCTCAGGAAGCCACTGACGGTACATTAATAATTCCCATTGCAGTTCCCTGCACAGCAGAGCTAATGTCAGATAAAAGACAGGTGGGCTTCGGCCCACACTGCATGCCCCAGTCAGACTGGGTTTTTTAATTAATAGTCACAGGCAGGTACAACTCCCCTATGGAAAGTCTGTGTGAAGTGGACCCACAGCATGGGTGGTTCCCTGGAACACACCGACGGTACATAAATAAATCCCATTGCAGTGCCCTGCACAGCTGAGCTAACGTCAGGTAAAATACAGGTGGGCTTCGGCCCACACTGCATGCCCCAGTCAGACTGAGGTTTTTAATTAATAGTCACAGGCAGGTACAACTCCCCTATGGGAAGTCTGTGTGGAGTGGACCCACAGCATGGGTGGGTCCCGGAAAGCCACCGACAGTACATTAATAATTCCCATTGCAGTTCCCTGCACAGCTGAGCTAACGTCAGATAAAAGACAGGTGGGCTTCGGCCCACACTGCATGCCCAGTCAGACAGGGTTTTTTTAATTAATAGTCACAGGCAGGTACAACTCCCCAATAAAAAGTCTGTGTGGAGTGGACTCACAGCATGGGTGGGTCCCTGGAACACACCGACGGTACATAAATAAATCCCATTCCAGTGCCCTGCACAGCTGAGCTAACGTAAGATAAAATACAGGTGGGCTTCGGCCCACACTGCATGCCCTAGTCAGACTCGTATTTTTTAATTAATAGTCACAGGCAGGTACATCTCCCCTATGGGAAGTCTGTGTGGAGTTGACCCACAGCATGGGTGTGTCCCAGGAAGCCAACGACAGTACATTAATAAATCCCATTGCAGTGCCCCCAATAGCAGAGCAAACGTCAGATAAAATACAGGTGGGCTTCGGCCCACACTGCATGCCCCAGTCAGACTGGGGTTTTTTAATTAATAGTCACAGGCAGGTACAACTCCCCTATGGGAAGTCTGTGTGGAGTGCACCCACAGCATGGGTGGTACCCTGGAACCCACCGACGGTACATAAATAAATCCCATTGCAGTGCCCTGCACAGCTGAGCTAACGTCAGATGAAATACAGGTGGGCTTTGGCCCAGACTGCATGCCCCAGTCAGACTGGGGTTTTTTAATTAATAGTCACAGGCAGGTACAACTCCACTTAGGGAAGTCTGTGTGGACCCACAGCATGGGTGGGTCCCAGGAAGCCACCGACGGTACATTAATAAATTCCATTTCAGTGCCTCCAATAGCAGAGCTAACGTCAGATAAAAGACAGGTGGGCTTCGGCCCACACTGCATGCCCCAGTCAGACTGGGGTTTTTTAATTAATAGTCACAGGCACGTACAACTCCCCTATGGGAAGTCTGTGTGGAGTGGACCCACAGCATGGGTGGGTCCCGGAAAGCCACCGACGGTACATTAATAATTCCCATTGCAGTTCCCTACACAGCTGAGCTAACGTCAGATAAAAGACAGGTGGGCTTCGGCCCACACTGCATGCCCCAGTCAGACAGGGTTTTTTTAATTAATAGTCACAGGCAGGTACAACTCCCCTATGGGAAGTCTGTGTGGAGTGGACACACAGCATGGGTGTGTCCCAGGAAGCCAACGACAGTACATTAATAAATCCCATTGCAGTGCCCCCAATAGCAGAGCAAACGTCAGATAAAATACAGGTGGGCTTCGGCCCACACTGCATGCCCCAGTCAGACTAGGGTTTTTTAATTAATAGTCACAGGCACGTACAACTCCCCTATGGGAAGTCTCTGTGGAGTGGACCCACAGCATGGGTGTGTCCCAGGAAGCCAACGACGGTACATAAATAAATCCCATTGTAGTGCCCTGCACAGCTGAGCTAACGTCAGATAAAATACAGGTGGGCTTCAGCCCACACTGCATGCCCCAGTCAGACTGGGTTTTTTAATTAATAGTCACAGGCAGGTACAACTCCCCTATAGAAAGTCTGTGTGGAGTAAACCCACAGCATGGGTGGGTCCCTGGAACACACCGACGATACATAAAAAAATCCATTCTAGTGCCCTGCACAGCTGAGCTAACGTAAGATAAAATACAGGTGGGCTTCGGCCCACACTGCATGCCCTAGTCAGACTGGGTTTTTTTAATTAATAGTCACAGGCAGGTACATCTCCCCTATGGGAAGTCTGTGTGGAGTGGACCCACAGCATGGGTGTGTCCCAGGAAGCCAAGGACAGTACATTAATAAATCCCATTGCAGTGCCCCCAATAGCAGAGCAAACGTCAGATAAAATACGTTTGGGCTTCGTCCCACACTGCATGCCCCAGTCAGACTGGGGTTTTTTAATTAATAGTCACAGGCAGGTACAACTCCCCTATGGGAAGTCTGTGTGGAGTGCACCCACAGCATGGGTGGCTCCCTGGAACCCACCGACGGTACATAAATAAATCCCATTGCAGTGCCCTGCACAGCTGGGCTAACGTCAGATGAAATACAGGTGGGCTTTGGCCCAGACTGCATGCCCCAGTCAGACTGGGTTTTTTTAATTAATAGTCACAGGCAGGTACAACTCCACTTAGGGAAGTCTGTGTGGACCCACAGCATGGGTGGGTCCCAGGAAGCCACCGACGGTACATTAATAAATTCCATTTCAGTGCCTCCAATAGCAGAGCTAACGTCAGATAAAATACAGGTGGGCTTCAGCCCACACTGCATGCCCCAGTCAGACTGGGGTTTTTTAATTAATACTCACAGGCAGGTACAACTCCCCTATGGGAAGTCTGTGTGGAGTGGACCCACAGCATGGGTGGGTCCCGGAAAGCACTGACGGTACATTAATATTTCCCATTGCAGTTCCCTGCACAGCTGAGCTAACGTCAGATAAAAGACAGGTGGGCTTCGGCCCACACTGCATGCCCCAGTCAGACTGGGTTTTTTAATTAATAGTCACAGGCAGGTACAACTCCCCTATGGGAATTCTGTGTGGAGTGGACCCACAGCATGGGTGGGTTCCGGAAAGCCACCGACGGTACATTAATAATTCCCATTGCAGTTCCCTGCACAGCTGAGCTAACGTCAGATAAAAGACAGGTGGGCTTCGGCCCACACTGCATGCCCCAGTCAGACAGGGTTTTTTTAATTAATAGTCACAGGCAGGTACAACTCCCCTATGGGAAGTCTGTGTGGAGTGGACCCACAGCATGGGTGTGTCCCAGGAAGCCAACGACGGTACATAAATAAATCCAATTGCAGTGCCCTGCACAGCTGAGCTAACGTCAGATAAAATACAGGTGGGCTTCAGCCCACACTGCATGCCCCAGTCAGACTGGGTTTTTTTAATTAATAGTCACAGGCAGGTACAACTCCCCTATGGGAAGTCTGTGTGGAGTCGACTTACAGCATGGGTGGCTCCCTGGAACCCACCGACGGTACATAAATAAATCCCATTGCAGTGCCCTGCACAGCTGAGCTAACGTCAGATGAAATACAGGTGGGCTTTGGCCCAGACTGCATGCCCCAGTCAGACTGGGGTTTTTTAATTAATAGTCACAGGCAGGTACAACTCCACTTAGGTAAGTCTGTGTGGACCCACAGCATGGGTGGGTCCCAGGAGGCCACCGACGGTACATTAATAAATCCCATTTCAGTGCCTCCAATAGCAGAGCTAACGTCAGATAAAATACAGGTGGGCTTCAGCCCACACTGCATACCCTAGTCAGACTGGGGTTTTTTAATTAATAGTCACAGGCAGGTACAACTCCCCTATGGGAAGTCTGTGTGGAGTGGACCCACAGCATGGGTGGGTCCCGGAAAGCCACCGACGGTACATTAATAATTCCCATTGCAGTTCCCTGCACAGCTGAGCTAACGTCAGATAAAAGACAGGTGGGCTTTGGCCCAGACTGCGTGCCCCAGTCAGACTGGTTTTTTTTAATTAATAGTCACAGGCAGGTACAACTCCTCTCAGGGAAGTCTGTGTGGACCCACAGCATGGGTGGGTCCCAGGAAGCCACCGACGGTACATTAATAAATCCCATTTCAGTGCCTCCAATAGCAGAGCTAACGTCACATAAAATACAGGTGGGCTTCGGCCCACACTGCATGCCCCAGTCAGACTGGGGTTTTTTAATTAATAGTCACAGGCAGGTACAACTCCCTATGGGAAGTCTGTGTGGAGTGGACCCACAGCATGGGTGGCTTCCTGGTACCCACAGACGTTACATAAAAATATCCCATTGCAGTGCCCTGCACAGCTGAGCTAACGCCAGGTGAAATACAGGTGGGCTTCGGCCCACACTGCATGCCCCAGTCAGACTGGTGTTTTTTAATTAATAGTCACAGGCAGGTACAAATCCACTCAGGGAAGTCTGTGTGGACCCACAGCATGGGTGGGTCCCAGGAAGCCACCGACGGTACATAAATAAATCCCATTGCAGTGCCTCCAATAGCAGAGCTAACGTCAGATAAAATACAGGTGGGCTTCGGCCCACATTGCATGCCCCAGTTAGAGTGGGGTTTTTTAATTAATACTCACAGGCAGGTACAACTCCCCTATGGAAATTCATTGTGCACCCACAGCATGGGTGGGTCTCAGGAAGCCACTGACGGTACATTAATAATTCCCATTGCAGTTCCCTGCACAGCAGAGCTAATGTCAGATAAAAGACAGGTGGGCTTCGGCCCACACTGCATGCCCCAGTCAGACTGGGTTTTTTTAATTAATAGTCACAGGCAGGTACAACTCCCCTATGGAAAGTCTGTGTGAAGTGGACCCACAGCATGGGTGGTTCCCTGGAACACACCGACGGTACATAAATAAATCCCATTGCAGTGCCCTGCACAGCTGAGCTAACTGTCAGGTAAAATACAGGTGGGCTTCGGCCCACACTGCATGCCCCAGTCAGACTGAGGTTTTTAATTAATAGTCACAGGCAGGTACAACTCCCCTATGGGAAGTCTGTGTGGAGTGGACCCACAGCATGGGTGGGTCCCGGAAAGCCACCGACGGTACATTAATAATTCCCATTGCAGTTCCCTGCACAGCTGAGCTAACGTCAGATAAAAGACAGGTGGGCTTCGGCCCACACTGCATGCCCAGTCAGACAGGGTTTTTTTAATTAATAGTCACAGGCAGGTACAACTCCCCAATAAAAAGTCTGTGTGGAGTGGACTCACAGCATGGGTGGGTCCCTGGAACACACCGACGGTACATAAATAAATCCCATTCCAGTGCCCTGCACAGCTGAGCTAACGTAAGATAAAATACAGGTGGGCTTCGGCCCACACTGCATGCCCTAGTCAGACTCGTATTTTTTAATTAATAGTCACAGGCAGGTACATCTCCCCTATGGGAAGTCTGTGTGGAGTTGACCCACAGCATGGGTGTGTCCCAGGAAGCCAACGACAGTACATTAATAAATCCCATTGCAGTGCCCCCAATAGCAGAGCAAACGTCAGATAAAATACAGGTGGGCTTCGGCCCACACTGCATGCCCCAGTCAGACTGGGGTTTTTTAATTAATAGTCACAGGCAGGTACAACTCCCCTATGGGAAGTCTGTGTGGAGTGCACCCACAGCATGGGTGGTACCCTGGAACCCACCGACGGTACATAAATAAATCCCATTGCAGTGCCCTGCACAGCTGAGCTAACGTCAGATGAAATACAGGTGGGCTTTGGCCCAGACTGCATGCCCCAGTCAGACTGGGGTTTTTTAATTAATAGTCACAGGCAGGTACAACTCCACTTAGGGAAGTCTGTGTGGACCCACAGCATGGGTGGGTCCCAGGAAGCCACCGACGGTACATTAATAAATTCCATTTCAGTGCCTCCAATAGCAGAGCTAACGTCAGATAAAAGACAGGTGGGCTTCGGCCCACACTGCATGCCCCAGTCAGACTGGGGTTTTTAATTAATAGTCACAGGCACGTACAACTCCCCTATGGGAAGTCTGTGTGGAGTGGACCCACAGCATGGGTGGGTCCCGGAAAGCCACCGACGGTACATTAATAATTCCCATTGCAGTTCCCTACACAGCTGAGCTAACGTCAGATAAAAGACAGGTGGGCTTCGGCCCACACTGCATGCCCCAGTCAGACAGGGTTTTTTTAATTAATAGTCACAGGCAGGTACAACTCCCCTATGGGAAGTCTGTGTGGAGTGGACACACAGCATGGGTGTGTCCCAGGAAGCCAACGACAGTACATTAATAAATCCCATTGCAGTGCCCCCAATAGCAGAGCAAACGTCAGATAAAATACAGGTGGGCTTCGGCCCACACTGCATGCCCCAGTCAGACTAGGGTTTTTTAATTAATAGTCACAGGCACGTACAACTCCCCTATGGGAAGTCTCTGTGGAGTGGACCCACAGCATGGGTGTGTCCCAGGAAGCCAACGACGGTACATAAATAAATCCCATTGTAGTGCCCTGCACAGCTGAGCTAACGTCAGATAAAATACAGGTGGGCTTCAGCCCACACTGCATGCCCCAGTCAGACTGGGTTTTTTTAATTAATAGTCACAGGCAGGTACAACTCCCCTATGGGAAGTCTGTGTGGAGCCGACCTACAGCATGGGTGGGTCCCGGAAAGCCACCGACGGTACATTAATAATTCCCATTGCAGTTCCCTGCTTAGCTGAGCTAACGTCAGATAAAAGACAGGTGGGCTTCGGCCCACACTGCATGCCCCAGTCAGACAGGGTTTTTTTAATTAATAGTCACAGGCAGGTACAACTCTCCTATGGGAAGTCTGTGTGGAGTGGACACACAGCATGGGTGTGTCCCAGGAAGCCAACGACAGTACATTAATAAATCCCATTGCAGTGCCCCCAATAGCAGAGCAAACGTCAGATAAAATACAGGTGGGCTTCGGCCCACACTGCATGCCCCAGTCAGACTAGGGTTTTTTAATTAAAAGTCACAGGCACGTACAACTCCCCTATGGGAAGTCTGTGTGGAGTGGACCCACAGCATGGGTGTGTCCCAAGAAGCCAACGACAGTACATTAATAAATCCCATTGCAGTGCCCCCAATAGCAGAGCAAACGTCAGATAAAATACAGGTGGGCTTCGGCCCACACTGCATGCCCCAGTCAGACTGGGGTTTTTTAATGAATAGTCACAGGCAGGTACAACTCCACTTAGGGAAGTCTGTGTGGACCCACAGCATGGGTGGGTCCCAGGAAGCCACCGACGGTACATTAATAAATCCCATTTCAGTGCCTCCAATAGCAGAGCTAACGTCAGATAAAATACAGGTGGGCTTCAGGCCACACTGCATGCCCCAGTCAGACTGGGTTTTTTTAATTAATAGTCACAGGCAGGTACAACTCCCCTATGGGAAGTCTGTGTGGAGTGGACCCACAGCATGGGTGGGTCCCGGAAAGCCACCGACGGTACATTAATAATTCCCATTGCAGTTCCCTGCTTAGCTGAGCTAACGTCAGATAAAAGACAAGTGGGCTTCGGCCCACACTGCATGCCCCAGTCAGACAGGGTTTTTTTAATTAATAGTCACAGGCAGGTACAACTCTCCTATGGGAAGTCTGTGTGGAGTGGACACACAGCATGGGTGTGTCCAGGAAGCCAACGACAGTACATTAATAAATCCCATTGCAGTGCCCCCAATAGCAGAGCAAACGTCAGATAAAATACAGGTGGGCTTCGGCCCACACTGCATGCCCCAGTCAGACTAGGGTTTTTTAATTAAAAGTCACAGGCACGTACAACTCCCCTATGGGAAGTCTGTGTGGAGTGGACCCACAGCATGGGTGTGTCCCAAGAAGCCAACGACGGTACATAAATAAATCCCATTGCAGTGCCCTGCACAGCTGAGCAAACGTCAGATAAAATACAGGTGGGCTTCGGCCCACACTGCATGCCCCAGTCAGACTGGGGTTTTTTAATTAATAGTCACAGGCAGGTACAACTCCCCTATGGGAAGTCTGTGTGGAGTCGACCTACAGCATGGGTGGCTCCCTGGAACCCACCGACGGTACATAAATAAATCCCATTGCAGTGCCCTGCACAGCTGAGCTAACGTCAGATGAAATACAGGTGGGCTTTGGCCCAGACTGCATGCCCTTCAGACTGGGGTTTTTTAATTAATAGTCACAGGCAGGTACAACTCCACTTAGGGAAGTCTGTGTGACCCACAGCATGGGTGGGTCCCAGGAAGCCACCGACGGTACATTAATAAATCCCATTTCAGTGCCTCCAGTAGCAGAGCTAACGTCAGATAAAATACAGGTGGTCTTCAGCCCACACTGCATGCCCCAGTCAGACTGGGGTTTTTTAATTAATAGTCTCAGGCAGGTACAACTCCCCTACGGGAAGTCTGTGTGGAGTGGACGCACAGCATGGGTGGGTCCCGGAAAGCCACCGACGGTACATTAATAATTCCCATTGCAGTTCCCTGCACAGCTGAGCTAACGTCAGATAAAAGACAGGTGGGCTTCGGCCCACACTGCATGCCCCAGTCAGACAGGGTTTTTTTAATTAATAGTCACAGGCAGGTACAACTCCCCTATGGGAAGTCTGTGTGGAGTGGACACACAGCATGGGGTGTGTCCCAGGAAGCCAACGACAGTACATTAATAAATCCCATTGCAGTGCCCCCAATAGCAGAGCAAACGTCAGATAAAATACAGGTGGGCTTCGGCCCACACTGCATGCCCCAGTCAGACTAGGGTTTTTTAATTAATAGTCACAGGCACGTACAACTCCCCTATGGGAAGTCTCTGTGGAGTGGACCCACAGCATGGGTGTGTCCCAGGAAGCCAACGACGGTACATAAATAAATCCCATTGTAGTGCCCTGCACAGCTGAGCTAACGTCAGATAAAATACAGGTGGGCTTCAGCCCACACTGCATGCCCCAGTCAGACTGGGTTTTTTTAATTAATAGTCACAGGCAGGTACAACTCCCCTATGGGAAGTCTGTGTGGAGCCGACCTACAGCATGGGTGGGTCCCGGAAAGCCACCGACGGTACATTAATAATTCCCATTGCAGTTCCCTGCTTAGCTGAGCTAACGTCAGATAAAAGACAGGTGGGCTTCGGCCCACACTGCATGCCCCAGTCAGACAGGGTTTTTTTAATTAATAGTCACAGGCAGGTACAACTCTCCTATGGGAAGTCTGTGTGGAGTGGACACACAGCATGGGTGTGTCCCAGGAAGCCAACGACAGTACATTAATAAATCCCATTGCAGTGCCCCCAATAGCAGAGCAAACGTCAGATAAAATACAGGTGGGCTTCGGCCCACACTGCATGCCCCAGTCAGACTAGGGTTTTTTAATTAAAAGTCACAGGCACGTACAACTCCCCTATGGGAAGTCTGTGTGGAGTGGACCCACAGCATGGGTGTGTCCCAAGAAGCCAACGACAGTACATTAATAAATCCCATTGCAGTGCCCCCAATAGCAGAGCAAACGTCAGATAAAATACAGGTGGGCTTCGGCCCACACTGCATGCCCCAGTCAGACTGGGGTTTTTTAATGAATAGTCACAGGCAGGTACAACTCCACTTAGGGAAGTCTGTGTGGACCCACAGCATGGGTGGGTCCCAGGAAGCCACCGACGGTACATTAATAAATCCCATTTCAGTGCCTCCAATAGCAGAGCTAACGTCAGATAAAATACAGGTGGGCTTCAGGCCACACTGCATGCCCCAGTCAGACTGGGTTTTTTTAATTAATAGTCACAGGCAGGTACAACTCCCCTATGGGAAGTCTGTGTGGAGTGGACCCACAGCATGGGTGGGTCCCGGAAAGCCACCGACGGTACATTAATAATTCCCATTGCAGTTCCCTGCTTAGCTGAGCTAACGTCAGATAAAAGACAAGTGGGCTTCGGCCCACACTGCATGCCCCAGTCAGACAGGGTTTTTTTAATTAATAGTCACAGGCAGGTACAACTCTCCTATGGGAAGTCTGTGTGGAGTGGACACACAGCATGGGTGTGTCCCAGGAAGCCAACGACAGTACATTAATAAATCCCATTGCAGTGCCCCCAATAGCAGAGCAAACGTCAGATAAAATACAGGTGGGCTTCGGCCCACACTGCATGCCCCAGTCAGACTAGGGTTTTTTAATTAAAAGTCACAGGCACGTACAACTCCCCTATGGGAAGTCTGTGTGGAGTGGACCCACAGCATGGGTGTGTCCCAAGAAGCCAACGACGGTACATAAATAAATCCCATTGCAGTGCCCTGCACAGCTGAGCAAACGTCAGATAAAATACAGGTGGGCTTCGGCCCACACTGCATGCCCCAGTCAGACTGGGGTTTTTTAATTAATAGTCACAGGCAGGTACAACTCCCCTATGGGAAGTCTGTGTGGAGTCGACCTACAGCATGGGTGGCTCCCTGGAACCCACCGACGGTACATAAATAAATCCCATTGCAGTGCCCTGCACAGCTGAGCTAACGTCAGATGAAATACAGGTGGGCTTTGGCCCAGACTGCATGCCCCAGTCAGACTGGGGTTTTTTAATTAATAGTCACAGGCAGGTACAACTCCACTTAGGGAAGTCTGTGTGGACCCACAGCATGGGTGGGTCCCAGGAAGCCACCGACGGTACATTAATAAATCCCATTTCAGTGCCTCCAGTAGCAGAGCTAACGTCAGATAAAATACAGGTGGTCTTCAGCCCACACTGCATGCCCCAGTCAGACTGGGGATTTTTAATTAATAGTCTCAGGCAGGTACAACTCCCCTACGGGAAGTCTGTGTGGAGTGGACGCACAGCATGGGTGGGTCCCGGAAAGCCACCGACGGTACATTAATAATTCCCATTGCAGTTCCCTGCACAGCTGAGCTAACGTCAGATAAAAGACAGGTGGGCTTCGGCCCACACTGCATGCCCCAGTCAGACAGGGTTTTTTTAATTAATAGTCACAGGCAGGTACAACTCCCCTATGGGAAGTCTGTGTGGAGTGGACACACAGCATGGGTGTGTCCCAGGAAGCCAACGACAGTACATTAATAAATCCCATTGCAGTGCCCCCAATAGCAGAGCAAACGTCAGATAAAATACAGGTGGGCTTCGGCCCACACTGCATGCCCCAGTCAGACTAGGGTTTTTTAATTAATAGTCACAGGCACGTACAACTCCCCTATGGGAAGTCTGTGTGGAGTGGACCCACAGTATGGGTGTGTCCCAGGAAGCCAACAACGGTACATAAATAAATCCCATTTCAGTGCCTCCAATAGCAGAGCTAACGCCACATAAAATACAGGTGGGCTACGGCCCACACTGCATGCCCCAGTCAGACTGGGGTTTTTTAATTAATAGTCACAGGCAGGTACAACTCCCCTATGGGAAGTCTGTGTGGAGTGGACCCACAGCATGGGTGGCTTCCTGGTACCCACAGACGTTACATAAAAATATCCCATTGCAGTGCCCTGCACAGCTGAGCTAACGCCAGGTGAAATACAGGTGGGCTTCGGCCCACACTGCATGCCCCAGTCAGACTGGTGTTTTTTAATTAATAGTCACAGGCAGGTACAAATCCACTCAGGGAAGTCTGTGTGGACCCACAGCATGGGTGGGTCCCAGGAAGCCACCGACGGTACATTAATAAATTCCATTTCAGTGCCTCCAATAGCAGAGCTAACGTCAGATAAAATACAGGTGGGCTTCAGCCCACACTGCATGCCCCAGTCAGACTGGGGTTTTTTAATTAATACTCACAGGCAGGTACAACTCCCCTATGGGAAGTCTGTGTGGAGTGGACCCACAGCATGGGTGGGTCCCGGAAAGCCACTGACGGTACATTAATAATTCCCATTGCAGTTCCCTGCACAGCTGAACTAACGTCAGATAAAAGACAGGTGGGCTTCGGCCCACACTGCATGCCCCAGTCAGACTGGGGTTTTTTAATTAATAGTCACAGGCAGGTACAACTCCCCTATGGGAATTCTGTGTGGAGTGGACCCACAGCATGGGTGGGTTCCGGAAAGCCACCGACGGTACATTAATAATTCCCATTGCAGTTCCCTGCACAGCTGAGCTAACGTCAGATAAAAGACAGGTGGGCTTCGGCCCACACTGCATGCCCCAGTCAGACAGGGTTTTTTTAATTAATAGTCACAGGCAGGTACAACTCTCCTATGGGAAGTCTGTGTGGAGTGGACACACAGCATGGGTGTGTCCCTGGAAGCCAACGACAGTACATTAATAAATCCCATTGCAGTGCCCCCAATAGCAGAGCAAACGTCAGATAAAATACAGGTGGGCTTCGGCCCACACTGCATGCCCCAGTCAGACTAGGGTTTTTTAATTAATAGTCACAGGCACGTACGACTCCCCTATGGGAAGTCTGTGTGGAGTGGACCCACAGCATGGGTGTGTCCCAGGAAGCCAACGACGGTACATAAATAAATCCAATTGCAGTGCCCTGCACAGCTGAGCTAACGTCAGATAAAATACAGGTGGGCTTCAGCCCAGACTGCATGCCCCAGTCAGACTGGGTTTTTTTAATTAATAGTCACAGGCACGTACAACTCCCCTATGGGAAGTCTGTGTGGAGTGCACCCACAGCATGGGTGGCTCCCTGGAACCCACCGACGGTACATAAATAAATCCCATTGCAGTGCCCTGCACAGCTGGGCTAACGTCAGATGAAATACAGGTGGGCTTTGGCCCAGACTGCATGCCCCAGTCAGACTGGGGTTTTTTAATTAATAGTCACAGGCAGGTACAACTCCACTTAGGGAAGTCTGTATGCACCCACAGCATGGGTGGGTCCCGGAAAGCCACCGACGGTACATTAATAAATCCCATTTCAGTGCCTCCAGTAGCAGAGCTAACGTCACATAAAATACAGGCGGCTTCGGCCCACACTGCATGCCCCAGTCAGACTGGGGTTTTTTAATTAATAGTCACAGGCAGGTACAACTCCCCTATGGGAAGTCTGTGTGGAGTGGACCCACAGCATGGGTGGCTTCCTGGTACCCACAGACGTTACATAAAAATATCCCATTGCAGTGCCCTGCACAGCTGAGCTAACGCCAGGTGAAATACAGGTGGGCTTCGGCCCACACTGCATGTCCCAGTCAGACTGGTGTTTTTTAATTAATAGTCACAGGCTGGTACAAATCCACTCAGGGAAGTCTGTGTGGACCCACAGCATGGGTGGGTCCCAGGAAGCCACCGACGGTACATAAATAAATCCCATTGCAGTGCCTCCAATAGCAGAGCTAATGTCAGATAAAATACAGGTGCGCTTCGGCCCACATTGCATGCCCCAGTTAGACTGGGGTTTTTTAATTAATACTCACAGGCAGGTACAACTCCCCTATGGAAATTCATTGCGCACCCACAGCATGGGTGGGTCTCAGGAAGCCACTGACGGTACATTAATAATTCCCATTGCAGTTCCCTGCACAGCAGAGCTAATGTCAGATAAAAGACAGGTGGGCTTCGGCCCACACTGCATGCCCCAGTCAGACTGGGTTTTTTTAATTAATAGTCACAGGCAGGTACATCTCCCCTATGGAAAGTCTGTGTGGAGTGGACCCACAGCATGGGTGGTTCCCTGGAACACACCGACAGTACATAAATAAATCCCATTGCAGTGCCCTGCACAGCTGAGCTAACGTCAGGTAAAATACAGTGGGCTTCGGCCCACACTGCATGCCCCAGTCAGACTGAGGTTTTTAATTAATAGTCACAGGCAGGTACAACTCCCCTATGGGAAGTCTGTGTGGAGTGGACCCACAGCATGGGTGGGTCCCGGAAAGCCACCGACGGTACATTAATAATTCCCATTGCAGTTCCCTGCACAGCTGAGCTAACGTCAGATAAAAGACAGGTGGGCTTCGGCCCACACTGCATGCCCCAGTCAGACTGGGTTTTTTTAATTAATAGTCACAGGCAGGTACAACTCCCCTATAGAAAGTCTGTGTGGAGTAAACCCACAGCATGGGTGGGTCCCTGGAACACACCGACGATACATAAAAAAATCCCATTCCAGTGCCCTGCACAGCTGAGCTAACGTAAGATAAAATACAGGTGGGCTTCGGCCCACACTGCATGCCCTAGTCAGACTGGGTTTTTTTAATTAATAGTCACAGGCAGGTACATCTCCCCTATGGGAAGTCTGTGTGGAGTGGACCCACAGCATGGGTGTGTCCCAGGAAGCCAAGGACAGTACATTAATAAATCCCATTGCAGTGCCCCCAATAGCAGAGCAAACGTCAGATAAAATACGTTTGGGCTTCGGCCCACACTGCATGCCCCAGTCAGACTGGGGTTTTTTAATTAATAGTCACAGGCAGGTACAACTCCCCTATGGGAAGTCTGTGTGGAGTGCACCCACAGCATGGGTGGCTCCCTGGAACCCACCGACGGTACATTAATAATTCCCATTGCAGTTCCCTGCACAGCTGAGCTAACGTCAGATAAAAGACAGGTGGGCTTCGGCCCACACTGCATGCCCCAGTCAGACAGGGTTTTTTTAATTAATAGTCACAGGCAGGTACAACTCTCCTATGGGAAGTCTGTGTGGAGTGGACACACAGCATGGGTGTGTCCCTGGAAGCCAACGACAGTACATTAATAAATCCCATTGCAGTGCCCCCAATAGCAGAGCAAACGTCAGATAAAATACAGGTGGGCTTCGGCCCACACTGCATGCCCCAGTCAGACTGGGGTTTTTTAATTAATAGTCACAGGCAGGTACAACTCCCCTATGGGAAGTCTGTGTGGAGTGGACCCACAGCATGGGTGTGTCCCAGGAAGCCCACGACGGTACATAAATAAATCCAATTGCAGTGCCCTGCACAGCTGAGCTAACGTCAGATGAAATACAGGTGGGCTTTGGCCCAGACTGCATGCCCCAGTCAGACTGGGGTTTTTTAATTAATAGTCACAGGCAGGTACAACTCCACTTAGGTAAGTCTGTGTGGACCCACAGCATGGGTGGGTCCCAGGAGGCCACCGACGGTACATTAATAAATCCCATTTCAGTGCCTCCAATAGCAGAGCTAACGTCAGATAAAATACAGGTGGGCTTCAGCCCACACTGCATACCCTAGTCAGACTGGGGTTTTTTAATTAATAGTCACAGGCAGGTACAACTCCCCTATGGGAAGTCTGTGTGGAGTGGACCCACAGCATGGGTGGGTCCCGGAAAGCCACCGACGGTACATTAATAATTCCCATTGCAGTTCCCTGCACAGCTGAGCTAACGTCAGATAAAAGACAGGTGGGCTTTGGCCCAGACTGCGTGCCCCAGTCAGACTGTTTTTTTTTAATTAATAGTCACAGGCAGGTACAACTCCTCTCAGGGAAGTCTGTGTGGACCCACAGCATGGGTGGGTCCCAGGAAGCCACCGACGGTACATTAATAAATCCCATTTCAGTGCCTCCAATAGCAGAGCTAACGTCACATAAAATACAGGTGGGCTTCGGCCCACACTGCATGCCCCAGTCAGACTGGGGTTTTTTAATTAATAGTCACAGGCAGGTACAACTCCCCTATGGGAAGTCTGTGTGGAGTGGACCCACAGCATGGGTGGCTTCCTGGTACCCACAGACGTTACATAAAAATATCCCATTGCAGTGCCCTGCACAGCTGAGCTAACGCCAGGTGAAATACAGGTGGGCTTCGGCCCACACTGCATGCCCCAGTCAGACTGGTGTTTTTTAATTAATAGTCACAGGCAGGTACAAATCCACTCAGGGAAGTCTGTGTGGACCCACAGCATGGGTGGGTCCCAGGAAGCCACCGACGGTACATAAATAAATCCCATTACAGTGCCTCCAATAGCAGAGCTAACGTCAGATAAAATACAGGTGGGCTTCGGCCCACATTGCATGCCCCAGTTAGACTGGGGTTTTTTAATTAATACTCACAGGCAGGTACAACTCCCCTATGGAAATTCATTGTGCACCCACAGCATGGGTGGGTCTCAGGAAGCCACTGACGGTACATTAATAATTCCCATTGCAGTTCCCTGCACAGCAGAGCTAATGTCAGATAAAAGACAGGTGGGCTTCAGCCCACACTGCATGCCCCAGTCAGACTGGGTTTTTTTAATTAATAGTCACAGGCAGGTACAACTCCCCTATGGAAAGTCTGTGTGAAGTGGACCCACAGCATGGGTGGTTCCCTGGAACACACAGACGGTACATAAATAAATCCCATTGCAGTGCCCTGCACAGCTGAGCTAACGTCAGGTAAAATACAGGTGGGCTTCGGCCCACACTGCATGCCCCAGTCAGACTGAGGTTTTTAATTAATAGTCACAGGCAGGTACAACTCCCCTATGGGAAGTCTGTGTGGAGTGGACCCACAGCATGGGTGGGTCCCGGAAAGCCACCGACGGTACATTAATAATTCCCATTGCAGTTCCCTGCACAGCTGAGCTAACGTCAGATAAAAGACAGGTGGGCTTCGGCCCACACTGCATGCCCCAGTCAGACAGGGTTTTTTTAATTAATAGTCACAGGCAGGTACAACTCCCCAATAAAAAGTCTGTGTGGAGTGGACTCACAGCATGGGTGGGTCCCTGGAACACACCGACGGTACATAAATAAATCCCATTCCAGTGCCCTGCACAGCTGAGCTAACGTAAGATAAAATACAGGTGGGCTTCGGCCCACACTGCATGCCCTAGTCAGACTGGTATTTTTTAATTAATAGTCACAGGCAGGTACATCTCCCCTATGGGAAGTCTGTGTGGAGTGGACCCACAGCATGGGTGTGTCCCAGGAAGCCAACGACAGTACATTAATAAATCCCATTGCAGTGCCCCCAATAGCAGAGCAAACGTCAGATAAAATACAGGTGGGCTTCGGCCCACACTGCATGCCCCAGTCAGACTGGGGTTTTTTAATTAATAGTCACAGGCAGGTACAACTCCCCTATGGGAAGTCTGTGTGGAGTGCACCCACAGCATGGGTGGTACCCTGGAACCCACCGACGGTACATAAATAAATCCCATTGCAGTGCCCTGCACAGCTGAGCTAACGTCAGATGAAATACAGGTGGGCTTTGGCCCAGACTGCATGCCCCAGTCAGACTGGGGTTTTTTAATTAATAGTCACAGGCAGGTACAACTCCACTTAGGGAAGTCTGTGTGGACCCACAGCATGGGTGGGTCCCAGGAAGCCACCGACGGTACATTAATAAATTCCATTTCAGTGCCTCCAATAGCAGAGCTAACGTCAGATAAAAGACAGGTGGGCTTCGGCCCACACTGCATGCCCCAGTCAGACTGGGGTTTTTTAATTAATAGTCACAGGCAGGTACAACTCCCCTATGGTAAGTCTGTGTGGAGTGGACCCACAGCATGGGTGGGTCCCGGAAAGCCACCGACGGTACATTAATAATTCCCATTGCAGTTCCCTACACAGCTGAGCTAACGTCAGATAAAAGACAGGTGGGCTTCGGCCCACACTGCATGCCCCAGTCAGACAGGGTTTTTTTTAATTAATAGTCACAGGCAGGTACAACTCCCCTATGGGAAGTCTGTGTGGAGTGGACACACAGCATGGGTGTGTCCCAGGAAGCCAACGACAGTACATTAATAAATCCCATTGCAGTGCCCCCAATAGCAGAGCAAACGTCAGATAAAATACAGGTGGGCTTCGGCCCACACTGCATGCCCCAGTCAGACTAGGGTTTTTTAATTAATAGTCACAGGCACGTACAACTCCCCTATGGGAAGTCTCTGTGGAGTGGACCCACAGCATGGGTGTGTCCCAGGAAGCCAACGACGGTACATAAATAAATCCCATTGTAGTGCCCTGCACAGCTGAGCTAACGTCAGATAAAATACAGGTGGGCTTCAGCCCACACTGCATGCCCCAGTCAGACTGGGTTTTTTTAATTAATAGTCACAGGCAGGTACAACTCCCCTATGGGAAGTCTGTGTGGAGTCGACCTACAGCATGGGTGGCTCCCTGGAACCCACCGACGGTACATAGATAAATCCCATTGCAGTGCCCTGCACAGCTGAGCTAACGTCAGATGAAATACAGGTGGGCTTTGGCCCAGACTGCATGCCCCAGTCAGACTGGGGTTTTTTAATTAATAGTCACAGGCAGGTACAACTCCACTTAGGGAAGTCTGTGTGGACCCACAGCATGGGTGGGTCCCAGGAAGCCACCGACGGTACATTAATAAATCCCATTTCAGTGCCTCCAATAGCAGAGCTAACGTCAGATAAAATACAGGTGGGCTTCAGCCCACACTGCATGCCCCAGTCAGACTGGGTTTTTTTAATTAATAGTCACAGGCAGGTACAACTCCCCTATGGGAAGTCTGTGTGGAGTCGACCCACAGCATGGGTGGGTCCCGGAAAGCCACCGACGGTACATTAATAATTCCCATTGCAGTTCCCTGCACAGCTGAGCTAATGTCAGATAAAAGACAGGTGGGGTTCGGCCCACACTGCATGCCCCAGTCAGACTGGGGTTTTTTAATTAATAGTCACAGGCAGGTACAACTCCCCTATGGGAAGTCTGTGTGGAGTGGACCCACAGCATGGGTGGGTCCCGGAAAGCCACCGACGGTACATTAATAATTCCCATTGCAGTTCCCTGCTTAGCTGAGCTAACGTCAGATAAAAGACAAGTGGGCTTCGGCCCACACTGCATGCCCCAGTCAGACAGGGTTTTTTTAATTAATAGTCACAGGCAGGTACAACTCTCCTATGGGAAGTCTGTGTGGAGTGGACACACAGCATGGGTGTGTCACAGGAAGCCAACGACAGTACATTATTAAATCCCATTGCAGTGCCCCCAATAGCAGAGCAAACGTCAGATAAAATACAGGTGGGCTTCGGCCCACACTGCATGCCCCAGTCAGACTAGGGTTTTTTAATTAATAGTCACAGGCACGTACAACTCCCCTATGGGAAGTCTGTGTGGAGTGGACCCACAGCATGGGTGTGTCCCAGGAAGCCAACGATGGTACATAAATAAATCCCATTGCAGTGCCCTGCACAGCTGAGCTAACGTCAGATAAAATACAGGTGGGCTTCAGCCCACACTGCATGCCCCAGTCAGACTGGGGTTTTTTAATTAATAGTCACAGGCAGGTACAACTCCCCTATGGGAAGTCTGTGTGGAGTCGACCTACAGCATGGGTGGCTCCCTGGAACCCACCGACGGTACATAAATAAATCCCATTGCAGTGCCCTGCACAGCTGAGCTAACGTCAGATGAAATACAGGTGGGCTTTGGCCCAGACTGCATGCCCCAGTCAGACTGGGGTTTTTTAATTAATAGTCACAGGCAGGTACAACTCCACTTAGGGAAGTCTGTGTGGACCCACAGCATGGGTGGGTCCCAGGAAGCCACCGACGGTACATTAATAAATCCCATTTCAGTGCCTCCAGTAGCAGAGCTAACGTCAGATAAAATACAGGTGGTCTTCAGCCCACACTGCATGCCCCAGTCAGACTGGGGTTTTTTAATTAATAGTCTCAGGCAGGTACAACTCCCCTACGGGAAGTCTGTGTGGAGTGGACGCACAGCATGGGTGGGTCCCGGAAAGCCACCGACGGTACATTAATAATTCCCATTGCAGTTCCCTGCACAGCTGAGCTAACGTCAGATAAAAGACAGGTGGGCTTCGGCCCACACTGCATGCCCCAGTCAGACAGGGTTTTTTTAATTAATAGTCACAGGCAGGTACAACTCCCCTATGGGAAGTCTGTGTGGAGTCCACACACACAGCATGGGTGTGTCCCAGGAAGCCAACGACAGTACATTAATAAATCCCATTGCAGTGCCCCCAATAGCAGAGCAAACGTCAGATAAAATACAGGTGGGCTTCGGCCCACACTGCATGCCCCAGTCAGACTAGGGTTTTTTAATTAATAGTCACAGGCACGTACAACTCCCCTATGGGAAGTCTGTGTGGAGTGGACCCACAGCATGGGTGTGTCCCAGGAAGCCAACAACGGTACATAAATAAATCCCATTTCAGTGCCTCCAATAGCAGAGCTAACGCCACATAAAATACAGGTGGGCTACGGCCCACACTGCATGCCCCAGTCAGACTGGGGTTTTTTAATTAATAGTCACAGGCAGGTACAACTCCCCTATGGGAAGTCTGTGTGGAGTGGACCCACAGCATGGGTGGCTTCCTGGTACCCACAGACGTTACATAAAAATATCCCATTGCAGTGCCCTGCACAGCTGAGCTAACGCCAGGTGAAATACAGGTGGGCTTCGGCCCACACTGCATGCCCCAGTCAGACTGGTGTTTTTTAATTAATAGTCACAGGCAGGTACAAATCCACTCAGGGAAGTCTGTGTGGACCCACAGCATGGGTGGGTCCCAGGAAGCCACCGACGGTACATAAATAAATCCCATTGCAGTGCCTCCAATAGCAGAGCTAACGTCAGCTAAAATACAGGTGGGCTTCGTCCCACATTGCATGCCCCAGTTAGACTGGGGTTTTTTAATTAATACTCACAGGCAGGTACAACTCCCCTATGGAAATTCATTGTGCACCCACAGCATGGGTGGGTCTCAGGAAGCCACTGACGGTTCATTAATAATTCCCATTGCAGTTCCCTGCACAGCAGAGCTAATGTCAGATAAAAGACAGGTGGGCTTCGGCCCACACTGCATGCCCCAGTCAGACTGGTTTTTTTTAATTAATAGTCACAGGCAGGTACAACTCCCCTATGGAAAGTCTGTGTGAAGTGGACCCACAGCATGGGTGGTTCCCTGGAACACACCGACGGTACATAAATAAATCCCATTGCAGTGCCCTGCACAGCTGAGCTAACGTCAGGTAAAATACAGGTGGGCTTCGGCCCACACTGCATGCCCCAGTCAGACTGAGGTTTTTAATTAATAGTCACAGGCAGGTACAACTCCCCTATGGGAAGTCTGTGTGGAGTGGACACACAGCATGGGTGGGTCCCGGAAAGCCACCGACGGTACATTAATAATTCCCATTGCAGTTCCCTGCACAGCTGAGCTAACGTCAGATAAAAGACAGGTGGGCTTCGGCCCACACTGCATGCCCCAGTCAGACAGGGTTTTTTTAATTAATAGTCACAGGCAGGTACAACTCCCCAATAAAAAGTCTGTGTGGAGTGGACTCACAGCATGGGTGGGTCCCTGGAACACACCGACGGTACATAAATAAATCCCATTCCAGTGCCCTGCACAGCTGAGCTAACGTAAGATAAAATACAGGTGGGCTTCGGCCCACACTGCATGCCCTAGTCAGACTGGGTTTTTTTAATTAATAGTCACAGGCAGGTACATCTCCCCTATGGGAAGTCTGTGTGGAGTGGACCCACAGCATGGGTGTGTCCCAGGAAGCCAAGGACAGTACATTAATAAATCCCATTGCAGTGCCCCCAATAGCAGAGCAAACGTCAGATAAAATACGTTTGGGCTTCGGCCCACACTGCATGCCCCAGTCAGACTGGGGTTTTTTAATTAATAGTCACAGGCAGGTACAACTCCCCTATGGGAAGTCTGTGTGGAGTGCACCCACAGCATGGGTGGCTCCCTGGAACCCACCGACGGTACATTAATAATTCCCATTGCAGTTCCCTGCACAGCTGAGCTAACGTCAGATAAAAGACAGGTGGGCTTCGGCCCACACTGCATGCCCCAGTCAGACAGGGTTTTTTTAATTAATAGTCACAGGCAGGTACAACTCTCCTATGGGAAGTCTGTGTGGAGTGGACACACAGCATGGGTGTGTCCCTGGAAGCCAACGACAGTACATTAATAAATCCCATTGCAGTGCCCCCAATAGCAGAGCAAACGTCAGATAAAATACAGGTGGGCTTCGGCCCACACTGCATGCCCCAGTCAGACTGGGGTTTTTTAATTAATAGTCACAGGCAGGTACAACTCCCCTATGGGAAGTCTGTGTGGAGTGGACCCACAGCATGGGTGTGTCCCAGGAAGCCCACGACGGTACATAAATAAATCCAATTGCAGTGCCCTGCACAGCTGAGCTAACGTCAGATGAAATACAGGTGGGCTTTGGCCCAGACTGCATGCCCCAGTCAGACTGGGGTTTTTTAATTAATAGTCACAGGCAGGTACAACTCCACTTAGGTAAGTCTGTGTGGACCCACAGCATGGGTGGGTCCCAGGAGGCCACCGACGGTACATTAATAAATCCCATTTCAGTGCCTCCAATAGCAGAGCTAACGTCAGATAAAATACAGGTGGGCTTCAGCCCACACTGCATACCCTAGTCAGACTGGGGTTTTTTAATTAATAGTCACAGGCAGGTACAACTCCCCTATGGGAAGTCTGTGTGGAGTGGACCCACAGCATGGGTGGGTCCCGGAAAGCCACCGACGGTACATTAATAATTCCCATTGCAGTTCCCTGCACAGCTGAGCTAACGTCAGATAAAAGACAGGTGGGCTTTGGCCCAGACTGCGTGCCCCAGTCAGACTGTTTTTTTTTAATTAATAGTCACAGGCAGGTACAACTCCTCTCAGGGAAGTCTGTGTGGACCCACAGCATGGGTGGGTCCCAGGAAGCCACCGACGGTACATTAATAAATCCCATTTCAGTGCCTCCAATAGCAGAGCTAACGTCACATAAAATACAGGTGGGCTTCGGCCCACACTGCATGCCCCAGTCAGACTGGGGTTTTTTAATTAATAGTCACAGGCAGGTACAACTCCCCTATGGGAAGTCTGTGTGGAGTGGACCCACAGCATGGGTGGCTTCCTGGTACCCACAGACGTTACATAAAAATATCCCATTGCAGTGCCCTGCACAGCTGAGCTAACGCCAGGTGAAATACAGGTGGGCTTCGGCCCACACTGCATGCCCCAGTCAGACTGGTGTTTTTTAATTAATAGTCACAGGCAGGTACAAATCCACTCAGGGAAGTCTGTGTGGACCCACAGCATGGGTGGGTCCCAGGAAGCCACCGACGGTACATAAATAAATCCCATTACAGTGCCTCCAATAGCAGAGCTAACGTCAGATAAAATACAGGTGGGCTTCGGCCCACATTGCATGCCCCAGTTAGACTGGGGTTTTTTAATTAATACTCACAGGCAGGTACAACTCCCCTATGGAAATTCATTGTGCACCCACAGCATGGGTGGGTCTCAGGAAGCCACTGACGGTACATTAATAATTCCCATTGCAGTTCCCTGCACAGCAGAGCTAATGTCAGATAAAAGACAGGTGGGCTTCGGCCCACACTGCATGCCCCAGTCAGACTGGGTTTTTTTAATTAATAGTCACAGGCAGGTACAACTCCCCTATGGAAAGTCTGTGTGAAGTGGACCCACAGCATGGGTGGTTCCCTGGAACACACAGACAGTACATAAATAAATCCCATTGCAGTGCCCTGCACAGCTGAGCTAACGTCAGGTAAAATACAGGTGGGCTTCGGCCCACACTGCATGCCCCAGTCAGACTGAGGTTTTTAATTAATAGTCACAGGCAGGTACAACTCCCCTATGGGAAGTCTGTGTGGAGTGGACCCACAGCATGGGTGGGTCCCGGAAAGCCACCGACGGTACATTAATAATTCCCATTGCAGTTCCCTGCACAGCTGAGCTAACGTCAGATAAAAGACAGGTGGGCTTCGGCCCACACTGCATGCCCCAGTCAGACAGGGTTTTTTTAATTAATAGTCACAGGCAGGTACAACTCCCCAATAAAAAGTCTGTGTGGAGTGGACTCACAGCATGGGTGGGTCCCTGGAACACACCGACGGTACATAAATAAATCCCATTCCAGTGCCCTGCACAGCTGAGCTAACGTAAGATAAAATACAGGTGGGCTTCGGCCCACACTGCATGCCCTAGTCAGACTGGTATTTTTTAATTAATAGTCACAGGCAGGTACATCTCCCCTATGGGAAGTCTGTGTGGAGTGGACCCACAGCATGGGTGTGTCCCAGGAAGCCAACGACAGTACATTAATAAATCCCATTGCAGTGCCCCCAATAGCAGAGCAAACGTCAGATAAAATACAGGTGGGCTTCGGCCCACACTGCATGCCCCAGTCAGACTGGGGTTTTTTAATTAATAGTCACAGGCAGGTACAACTCCCCTATGGGAAGTCTGTGTGGAGTGCACCCACAGCATGGGTGGTACCCTGGAACCCACCGACGGTACATAAATAAATCCCATTGCAGTGCCCTGCACAGCTGAGCTAACGTCAGATGAAATACAGGTGGGCTTTGGCCCAGACTGCATGCCCCAGTCAGACTGGGGTTTTTTAATTAATAGTCACAGGCAGGTACAACTCCACTTAGGGAAGTCTGTGTGGACCCACAGCATGGGTGGGTCCCAGGAAGCCACCGACGGTACATTAATAAATTCCATTTCAGTGCCTCCAATAGCAGAGCTAACGTCAGATAAAAGACAGGTGGGCTTCGGCCCACACTGCATGCCCCAGTCAGACTGGGGTTTTTTAATTAATAGTCACAGGCAGGTACAACTCCCCTATGGTAAGTCTGTGTGGAGTGGACCCACAGCATGGGTGGGTCCCGGAAAGCCACCGACGGTACATTAATAATTCCCATTGCAGTTCCCTACACAGCTGAGCTAACGTCAGATAAAAGACAGGTGGGCTTCGGCCCACACTGCATGCCCCAGTCAGACAGGGTTTTTTTAATTAATAGTCACAGGCAGGTACAACTCCCCTATGGGAAGTCTGTGTGGAGTGGACACACAGCATGGGTGTGTCCCAGGAAGCCAACGACAGTACATTAATAAATCCCATTGCAGTGCCCCCAATAGCAGAGCAAACGTCAGATAAAATACAGGTGGGCTTCGGCCCACACTGCATGCCCCAGTCAGACTAGGGTTTTTTAATTAATAGTCACAGGCACGTACAACTCCCCTATGGGAAGTCTCTGTGGAGTGGACCCACAGCATGGGTGTGTCCCAGGAAGCCAACGACGGTACATAAATAAATCCCATTGTAGTGCCCTGCACAGCTGAGCTAACGTCAGATAAAATACAGGTGGGCTTCAGCCCACACTGCATGCCCCAGTCAGACTGGGTTTTTTTAATTAATAGTCACAGGCAGGTACAACTCCCCTATGGGAAGTCTGTGTGGAGTCGACCTACAGCATGGGTGGCTCCCTGGAACCCACCGACGGTACATAGATAAATCCCATTGCAGTGCCCTGCACAGCTGAGCTAACGTCAGATGAAATACAGGTGGGCTTTGGCCCAGACTGCATGCCCCAGTCAGACTGGGGTTTTTTAATTAATAGTCACAGGCAGGTACAACTCCACTTAGGGAAGTCTGTGAGGACCCACAGCATGGGTGGGTCCCAGGAAGCCACCGACGGTACATTAATAAATCCCATTTCAGTGCCTCCAATAGCAGAGCTAACGTCAGATAAAATACAGGTGGGCTTCAGCCCACACTGCATGCCCCAGTCAGACTGGGTTTTTTTAATTAATAGTCACAGGCAGGTACAACTCCCCTATGGGAAGTCTGTGTGGAGTCGACCCACAGCATGGGTGGGTCCCGGAAAGCCACCGACGGTACATTAATAATTCCCATTGCAGTTCCCTGCACAGCTGAGCTAATGTCAGATAAAAGACAGGTGGGGTTCGGCCCACACTGCATGCCCCAGTCAGACTGGGGTTTTTTAATTAATAGTCACAGGCAGGTACAACTCCCCTATGGGAAGTCTGTGTGGAGTGGACCCACAGCATGGGTGGGTCCCGGAAAGCCACCGACGGTACATTAATAATTCCCATTGCAGTTCCCTGCTTAGCTGAGCTAACGTCAGATAAAAGACAAGTGGGCTTCGGCCCACACTGCATGCCCCAGTCAGACAGGGTTTTTTTAATTAATAGTCACAGGCAGGTACAACTCTCCTATGGGAAGTCTGTGTGGAGTGGACACACAGCATGGGTGTGTCACAGGAAGCCAACGACAGTACATTATTAAATCCCATTGCAGTGCCCCCAATAGCAGAGCAAACGTCAGATAAAATACAGGTGGGCTTCGGCCCACACTGCATGCCCCAGTCAGACTAGGGTTTTTTAATTAATAGTCACAGGCACGTACAACTCCCCTATGGGAAGTCTGTGTGGAGTGGACCCACAGCATGGGTGTGTCCCAGGAAGCCAACGACGGTACATAAATAAATCCCATTGCAGTGCCCTGCACAGCTGAGCTAACGTCAGATAAAATACAGGTGGGCTTCAGCCCACACTGCATGCCCCAGTCAGACTGGGGTTTTTTAATTAATAGTCACAGGCAGGTACAACTCCCCTATGGGAAGTCTGTGTGGAGTCGACCTACAGCATGGGTGGCTCCCTGGAACCCACCGACGGTACATAAATAAATCCCATTGCAGTGCCCTGCACAGCTGAGCTAACGTCAGATGAAATACAGGTGGGCTTTGGCCCAGACTGCATGCCCCAGTCAGACTGGGGTTTTTTAATTAATAGTCACAGGCAGGTACAACTCCACTTAGGGAAGTCTGTGTGGACCCACAGCATGGGTGGGTCCCAGGAAGCCACCGACGGTACATTAATAAATCCCATTTCAGTGCCTCCAGTAGCAGAGCTAACGTCAGATAAAATACAGGTGGTCTTCAGCCCACACTGCATGCCCCAGTCAGACTGGGGTTTTTTAATTAATAGTCTCAGGCAGGTACAACTCCCCTACGGGAAGTCTGTGTGGAGTGGACGCACAGCATGGGTGGGTCCCGGAAAGCCACCGACGGTACATTAATAATTCCCATTGCAGTTCCCTGCACAGCTGAGCTAACGTCAGATAAAAGACAGGTGGGCTTCGGCCCACACTGCATGCCCCAGTCAGACAGGGTTTTTTTAATTAATAGTCACAGGCAGGTACAACTCCCCTATGGGAAGTCTGTGTGGAGTGGACACACAGCATGGGTGTGTCCCAGGAAGCCAACGACAGTACATTAATAAATCCCATTGCAGTGCCCCCAATAGCAGAGCAAACGTCAGATAAAATACAGGTGGGCTTCGGCCCACACTGCATGCCCCAGTCAGACTAGGGTTTTTTAATTAATAGTCACAGGCACGTACAACTCCCCTATGGGAAGTCTGTGTGGAGTGGACCCACAGCATGGGTGTGTCCCAGGAAGCCAACAACGGTACATAAATAAATCCCATTTCAGTGCCTCCAATAGCAGAGCTAACGCCACATAAAATACAGGTGGGCTACGGCCCACACTGCATGCCCCAGTCAGACTGGGGTTTTTTAATTAATAGTCACAGGCAGGTACAACTCCCCTATGGGAAGTCTGTGTGGAGTGGACCCACAGCATGGGTGGCTTCCTGGTACCCACAGACGTTACATAAAAATATCCCATTGCAGTGCCCTGCACAGCTGAGCTAACGCCAGGTGAAATACAGGTGGGCTTCGGCCCACACTGCATGCCCCAGTCAGACTGGTGTTTTTTAATTAATAGTCACAGGCAGGTACAAATCCACTCAGGGAAGTCTGTGTGGACCCACAGCATGGGTGGGTCCCAGGAAGCCACCGACGGTACATAAATAAATCCCATTGCAGTGCCTCCAATAGCAGAGCTAACGTCAGCTAAAATACAGGTGGGCTTCGTCCCACATTGCATGCCCCAGTTAGACTGGGGTTTTTTAATTAATACTCACAGGCAGGTACAACTCCCCTATGGAAATTCATTGTGCACCCACAGCATGGGTGGGTCTCAGGAAGCCACTGACGGTTCATTAATAATTCCCATTGCAGTTCCCTGCACAGCAGAGCTAATGTCAGATAAAAGACAGGTGGGCTTCGGCCCACACTGCATGCCCCAGTCAGACTGGTTTTTTTTAATTAATAGTCACAGGCAGGTACAACTCCCCTATGGAAAGTCTGTGTGAAGTGGACCCACAGCATGGGTGGTTCCCTGGAACACACCGACGGTACATAAATAAATCCCATTGCAGTGCCCTGCACAGCTGAGCTAACGTCAGGTAAAATACAGGTGGGCTTCGGCCCACACTGCATGCCCCAGTCAGACTGAGGTTTTTAATTAATAGTCACAGGCAGGTACAACTCCCCTATGGGAAGTCTGTGTGGAGTGGACACACAGCATGGGTGGGTCCCGGAAAGCCACCGACGGTACATTAATAATTCCCATTGCAGTTCCCTGCACAGCTGAGCTAACGTCAGATAAAAGACAGGTGGGCTTCGGCCCACACTGCATGCCCCAGTCAGACAGGGTTTTTTTAATTAATAGTCACAGGCAGGTACAACTCCCCAATAAAAAGTCTGTGTGGAGTGGACTCACAGCATGGGTGGGTCCCTGGAACACACCGACGGTACATAAATAAATCCCATTCCAGTGCCCTGCACAGCTGAGCTAACGTAAGATAAAATACAGGTGGGCTTCGGCCCACACTGCATGCCCTAGTCAGACTGGTATTTTTTAATTAATAGTCACAGGCAGGTACATCTCCCCTATGGGAAGTCTGTGTGGAGTTGACCCACAGCATGGGTGTGTCCCAGGAAGCCAACGACAGTACATTAATAAATCCCATTGCAGTGCCCCAAATAGCAGAGCAAACGTCAGATAAAATACAGGTGGGCTTCGGCCCACACTGCATGCCCCAGTCAGACTGGGGTTTTTTAATTAATAGTCACAGGCAGGTACAACTCCCCTATGGGAAGTCTGTGTGGAGTGCACCCACAGCATGGGTGGCACCCTGGAACCCACCGACGGTACATAAATAAATCCCATTGCAGTGCCCTGCACAGCTGAGCTAACGTCAGATGAAATACAGGTGGGCTTTGGCCCAGACTGCATGCCCCACTCAGACTGGGGTTTTTTAATTAATAGTCACAGGCAGGTACAACTCCACTTAGGGAAGTCTGTGTGGACCCACAGCATGGGTGGGTCCCAGGAAGCCACCGACGGTACATTAATAAATTCCATTTCAGTGCCTCCAATAGCAGAGCTAACGTCAGATAAAATACAGGTGGGCTTCAGCCCACACTGCATGCCCCAGTCAGACTGGGTTTTTTTAATTAATAGTCACAGGCAGGTACAACTCCCCTATGGTAAGTCTGTGTGGAGTGGACCCACAGCATGGGTGGGTCCCGGAAAGCCACTGACGGTACATTAATAATTCCCATTGCAGTTCCCTGCACAGCTGAGCTAACGTCAGATAAAAGACAGGTGGGCTTCGGCCCACACTGCATGCCCCAGTCAGACTGGGGTTTTTTAATTAATAGTCACAGGCAGGTACAACTCCCCTATGGGAAGTCTGTGTGGAGTGGACCCACAGCATGGGTGGGTCCCGGAAAGCCACCGACGGTACATTAATAATTTCCATTGCAGTTCCCTACACAGCTGAGCTAACGTCAGATAAAAGACAGGTGGGCTTCGGCCCACACTGCATGCCCCAGTCAGACAGGGTTTTTTTAATTAATAGTCACAGGCAGGTACAACTCCCCTATGGGAAGTCTGTGTGGAGTGGACACACAGCATGGGTGTGTCCCAGGAAGCCAACGACAGTACATTAATAAATCCCATTGCAGTGCCCCCAATAGCAGAGCAAACGTCAGATAAAATACAGGTGGGCTTCGGCCCACACTGCATGCCCCAGTCAGACTAGGGTTTTTTAATTAATAATCACAGGCACGTACAACTCCCCTATGGGAAGTCTCTGTGGAGTGGACCCACAGCATGGGTGTGTCCCAGGAAGCCAAGGACGGTACATAAATAAATCCCATTGCAGTGCCCTGCACAGCTGAGCTAACGTCAGATGAAATACAGGTGGGCTTCAGCCCACACTGCATGCCCCAGTCAGACTGGGGTTTTTTAATTAATAGTCACAGGCAGGTACAACTCCCCTATGGGAAGTCTGTGTGGAGTCGACCTACAGCATGGGTGGCTCCCTGGAACCCACCGACGGTACATAAATAAATCCCATTGCAGTGCCCTGCACAGCTGAGCTAACGTCAGATGAAATACAGGTGGGCTTTGGCTCAGACTGCATGCCCCAGTCAGACTGGGGTTTTTAAATTAATAGTCACAGGCAGGTACAACTCCACTTAGGGAAGTCTTTGTGGACCCACAGCATGGGTGGGTCCCAGGAAGCCACCGACGGTACATTAATAAATCCCATTTCAGTGCCTCCAATAGCAGAGCTAACGTCAAATAAAATACAGGTGGGCTTCAGCCCACACTGCATGCCCCAGTCAGACTGGGTTTTTTTAATTAATAGTCACAGGCAGGTACAACTCCCCTATGGGAAGTCTGTGTGGAGTGGACCCACAGCATGGGTGGCTTCCTGGTACCCACAGACGTTACATAAAAATATCCCATTGCAGTGCCCTGCACAGCTGAGCTAACGCCAGGTGAAATACAGGTGGGCTTCGGCCCACACTGCATGCCCCAGTCAGACAGGGTTTTTTTAATTAATAGTCACAGGCAGGTACAACTCCCCTATGGGAAGTCTGTGTGGAGTGGACACACAGCATGGGTGTGTCCCAGGAAGCCAACGACAGTACATTAATAAATCCCATTGCAGTGCCCCCAATAGCAGAGCAAACGTCAGATAAAATACAGGTGGGCTTCGGCCCACACTGCATGCCCCAGTCAGACTAGGGTTTTTTAATTAATAGTCACAGGCACGTACAACTCCCCTATGGGAAGTCTGTGTGGAGTGGACCCACAGCATGGGTGTGTCCCAGGAAGCCAACAACGGTACATAAATAAATCCCATTTCAGTGCCTCCAATAGCAGAGCTAACGCCACATAAAATACAGGTGGGCTTCGGCCCACACTGCATGCCCCAGTCAGACTGGGGTTTTTTAATTAATAGTCACAGGCAGGTACAACTCCCCTATGGGAAGTCTGTGTGGAGTGGACCCACAGCATGGGTGGCTTCCTGGTACCCACAGACGTTACATAAAAATATCCCATTGCAGTGCCCTGCACAGCTGAGCTAACGCCAGGTGAAATACAGGTGGGCTTCGGCCCACACTGCATGCCCCAGTCAGACTGGTGTTTTTTAATTAATAGTCACAGGCTGGTACAAATCCACTCAGGGAAGTCTGTGTGGACCCACAGCATGGGTGGGTCCCAGGAAGCCACCGACGGTACATAAATAAATCCCATTGCAGTGCCTCCAATAGCAGAGCTAACGTCAGATAAAATACAGGTGGGATTCGGCCCACATTGCATGCCCCAGTTAGACTGGGGTTTTTTAATTAATACTCACAGGCAGGTACAACTCCCCTATGGAAATTCATTGTGCACCCACAGCATGGTTGGGTCTCAGGAAGCCACTGACGGTACATTAATAATTCCCATTGCAGTTCCCTGCACAGCAGAGCTAATGTCAGATAAAAGACAGGTGGGCTTCGGCCCACACTGCATGCCCCAGTCAGACTGGGTTTTTTTAATTAATAGTCACAGGCAGGTACAACTCCCCTATGGAAAGTCTGTGTGAAGTGGACCCACAGCATGGGTGGTTCCCTGGAACACACCGATGGTACATAAATAAATCCCATTGCAGTGCCCTGCACAGCTGAGCTAACGTTAGGTAAAATACAGGTGGGCTTCGGCCCACACTGCATGCCCCAGTCAGACTGAGGTTTTTAATTAATAGTCACAGGCAGGTACAACTCCCCAATAAAAAGTCTGTGTGGAGTGGACTCACAGCATGGGTGGATCCCTGGAACACACCGACGGTACATAAATAAATCCCATTCCAGTGCCCTGCACAGCTGAGCTAACGTAAGATAAAATACAGGTGGGCTTCGGCCCACACTGCATGCCCTAGTCAGACTGGTATTTTTTAATTAATAGTCACAGGCAGGTACATCTCCCCTATGGGAAGTCTGTGTGGAGTTGACCCACAGCATGGGTGTGTCCCAGGAAGCCAACGACAGTACATTAATAAATCCCATTGCAGTGCCCCCAATAGCAGAGCAAACGTCAGATAAAATACAGGTGTTCTTCGGCCCACACTGCATGCCCCAGTCAGACTGGGGTTTTTTAATTAATAGTCACAGGCAGGTACAACTCCCCTATGGGAAGTCTGTGTGGAGTGCACCCACAGCATGGGTGGCACCCTGGAACCCACCGACGGTACATAAATAAATCCCATTGCAGTGCCCTGCACAGCTGAGCTAACGTCAGATGAAATACAGGTGGGCTTTGGCCCAGACTGCATGCCCCAGTCAGACTGGGGTTTTTTAATTAATAGTCACAGGCAGGTACAACTCCACTTAGGGAAGTCTGTGTGGACCCACAGCATGGGTGGGTCCCAGGAAGCCACCGACGGTACATTAATAAATTCCATTTCAGTGCCTCCAATAGCAGAGCTAACGTCAGATAAAATACAGGTGGGCTTCAGCCCACAC
The DNA here is from genome assembly GCF_035609145.1 of Eleutherodactylus coqui. Lineage (NCBI taxonomy): Eukaryota > Metazoa > Chordata > Amphibia > Anura > Eleutherodactylidae > Eleutherodactylus > Eleutherodactylus coqui. The sequence continues at coordinate 12,047 of NW_027101777.1, read as the reverse complement.
TGCATGCCCCAGTCAGACTGGGTTTTTTTAATTAATAGTCACAGGCAGGTACAACTCCCCTATGGTAAGTCTGTGTGGAGTGGACCCACAGCATGGGTGGGTCCCGGAAAGCCACTGACGGTACATTAATAATTCCCATTGCAGTTCCCTGCACAGCTGAGCTAACGTCAGATAAAAGACAGGTGGGCTTCGGCCCACACTGCATGCCCCAGTCAGACTGGGTTTTTTAATTAATAGTCACAGGCAGGTACAACTCCCCTATGGGAAGTCTGTGTGGAGTGGACCCACAGCATGGGTGGGTCCCGGAAAGCCACCGACGGTACATTAATAATTCCCATTGCAGTTCCCTACACAGCTGAGCTAACGTCAGATAAAAGACAGCTGGGCTGCGGCCCACACTGCATGCCCCAGTCAGACAGGGTTTTTTTAATTAATAGTCACAGGCAGGTACAACTCCCCTATGGGAAGTCTGTGTGGAGTGGATACACAGCATGGGTGTGTCCCAGGAAGCCAACGACAGTACATTAATAAATCCCATTGCAGTGCCCCCAATAGCAGAGCAAACGTCAGATAAAATACAGGTGGGCTTCGGCCCACACTGCATGCCCCAGTCAGACTGGGGTTTTTTAATTAATAGTCACAGGCAGGTACAACTCCCCTATGGGAAGTCTGTGTGGAGTCGACCTACAGCATGGGTGGCTCCCTGGAACCCACCGACGGTACATAAATAAATCCCATTGCAGTGCCCTGCACAGCTGGGCTAACGTCAGATGAAATACAGGTGGGCTTTGGCCCAGACTGCATGCCCCAGTCAGACTGGGGTTTTTTAATTAATAGTCACAGGCAGGTACAACTCCACTTAGGGAAGTCTGTGTGGACCCACAGCATGGGTGGGTCCCAGGAAGCCACCGACGGTACATTAATAAATTCCATTTCAGTGCCTCCCATAGCAGAGCTAACGTCAGATAAAATACAGGTGGGCTTCAGCCCACACTGCATGCCCCAGTCAGACTGGGGTTTTTTAATTAATAGTCACAGGCAGGTACAACTCCCCTATGGGAAGTCTGTGTGGAGTGGACCCACAGCATGGGTGGGTCCCGGAAAGCCACTGACGGTACATTAATAATTCCCATTGCAGTTCCCTGCACAGCTGAGCTAACGTCAGATAAAAGACAGGTGGGCTTCGGCCCACACTGCATGCCCCAGTCAGACTGGGGTTTTTTAATTAATAGTCACAGGCAGGTACAACTCCCCTATGGGAAGTCTGTGTGGAGTGGACCCACAGCATGGGTGGGTCCCGGAAAGCCACTGACGGTGCATTAATAAATCCCATTTCAGTGCCTCCAATAGCAGAGCTAACGTCAGATAAAATACAGGTGGGCTTCAGCCCACACTGCATGCCCCAGTCAGACTGGGTTTCTTTAATTAATAGTCACAGGCAGGTACAACTCCCCTATGGGAAGTCTGTGTGGAGTGGACCCACAGCATGGGTGGGTCCCAGAAAGCCACCGACGGTACATTAATAATTCCCATTGCAGTTCCCTGCACAGCTGAGCTAACGTCAGATAAAAGACAGGTGGGCTTCGGCCCACACTGCATGCCCCAGTCAGACAGGGTTTTTTTAATTAATAGTCACAGGCAGGTACAACTCCCCTATGGGAAGTCTGTGTGGAGTGGACACACAGCATGGGTGTGTCCCAGGAAGCCAACGACAGTACATTAATAAATCCCATTGCAGTGCCCCCAATAGCAGAGCAAACGTCAGATAAAATACAGGTGGGCTTCGGCCCACACTGCATGCCCCAGTCAGACTAGGGTTTTTTAATTAATAGTCACAGGCACGTACAACTCCCCTATGGGAAGTCTGTGTGGAGTGGACCCACAGCATGGGTGTGTCCCAGGAAGCCAACGACGGTACATAAATAAATCCCATTGCAGTGCCCTGCACAGCTGAGCTAACGTCAGATGAAATACAGGTGGGCTTTGGCCCAGACTGCATGCCCCAGTCAGACTGGGGTTTTTTAATTAATAGTCACAGGCAGGTACAACTCCACTTAGGGAAGTCTGTGTGGACCCACAGCATGGGTGGGTCCCAGGAAGCCACTGACGGTACATTAATAAATCCCATTTCAGTGCCTCCAATAGCAGAGCTAACGTCAGATAAAATACAGGTGGGCTTCAGCCCACACTGCATGCCCCAGTCAGACTGGGGTTTTTTAATTAATAGTCACAGGCAGGTACAACTCCCCTATGGGAAGTCTGTGTGGAGTGGACCCACAGCATGGGTGGGTCCCGGAAAGCCACCGACGGTACATTAATAATTCCCATTGCAGTTCCCTGCACAGCTGAGCTAACGTCAGATAAAAGACAGGTGGGCTTCGGCCCACACTTCATGCCCCAGTCAGACAGGGGTTTTTTAATTAATAGTCACAGGCAGGTACAACTCCCCTATGGGAAGTCTGTGTGGAGTGGACACACAGCATGGGTGTGTCCCAGGAAGCCAACGACAGTACATTAATAAATCCCATTGCAGTGCCCCCAATAGCAGAGCAAACGTCAGATAAAATACAGGTGGGCTTCGGCCCACACTGCATGCCCCAGTCAGACTAGGGTTTTTTAATTAATAGTCACAGGCACGTACAACTCCCCTATGGGAAGTCTGTGTGGAGTGGACCCACAGCATGGGTGTGTCCCAGGAAGCCAACGACGGTACATAAATAAATCCCATTGCAGTGCCCTGCACAGCTGAGCTAACGTCAGATTAAATACAGGTGGGCTTTGGCCCAGACTGCATGCCCCAGTCAGACTGGGGTTTTTTAATTAATAGTCACAGGCAGGTACAACTCCACTTAGGGAAGTCTGTGTGGACCCACAGCATGGGTGGGTCCCAGGAAGCCACTGACGGTACATTAATAAATCCCATTTCAGTGCCTCCAATAGCAGAGCTAACGTCAGATAAAATACAGGTGGGCTTCAGCCCACACTGCATGCCCCAGTCAGACTGGGGTTTTTTAATTAATAGTCACAGGCAGGTACAACTCCCCTATGGGAAGTCTGTGTGGAGTGGACCCACAGCATGGGTGGGTCCCGGAAAGCCACCGACGGTACATTAATAATTCCCATTGCAGTTCCCTGCACAGCTGAGCTAACGTCAGATAAAAGACAGGTGGGCTTCGGCCCACACTTCATGCCCCAGTCAGACAGGGGTTTTTTAATTAATAGTCACAGGCAGGTACAACTCCCCTATGGGAAGTCTGTGTGGAGTGGACACACAGCATGGGTGTGTCCCAGGAAGCCAACGACAGTACATTAATAAATCCCATTGCAGTGCCCCCAATAGCAGAGCAAACGTCAGATAAAATACAGGTGGGCTTCGGCCCACACTGCATGCCCCAGTCAGACTAGGGTTTTTTAATTAATAGTCACAGGCACGTACAACTCCCCTATGGGAAGTCTGTGTGGAGTGGACCCACAGCATGGGTGTGTCCCAGGAAGCCAACGACGGTACATAAATAAATCCCATTGCAGTGCCCTGCACAGCTGAGCTAACGTCAGATAAAATACAGGTGGGCTTTGGCCCAGACTGCATGCCCCAGTCAGACTGTTTTTTTTAAATTAATAGTCACAGGCAGGTACAACTCCACCCTGGAAAGTCTGTGTGGACCCACAGCATGGGTGGGTCCCAGGAAGCCACCGACAGTACATTAATAAATCCCATTTCAGTGCCTCCAATAGCAGAGCTAACGCCACATAAAATACAGGTGGGCTTCGGCCCACACTGCATGCCCCAGTCAGACTGGGTTTTTTTAATTAATAGTCATAGCCAGGTACAACTTCCCTATGGGAAGTCTGTGTGGAGTGGACCCACAGCATGGGTGGCTTCCTGGTACCCACAGACGTTACATAAAAATATCCCATTGCAGTGCCCTGCACAGCTGAGCTAACGCCAGGTGAAATACAGGTGGGCTTCGGCCCACACTGCATGCCCCAGTCAGACTGGTGTTTTTTAATTAATAGTCACAGGCTGGTACAAATCCAATCAGGGAAGTCTGTGTGGACCCACAGCATGGGTGGGTCCCAGGAAGCCACCGACGGTACATAAATAAATCCCATTGCAGTGCCTCCAATAGCAGAGCTAACGTCAGATAAAATACAGGTGGGCTTGGGCCCACATTGCATGCCCCAGTTAGACTGGTGTTTTTTAATTAATACTCACAGGCAGGTACAACTCCCCTATGGAAATTCATTGTGCCCCCACAGCATGGGTGGGTCTCAGGAAGCCACTGAGGGTACATTAATAATTCCCATTGCAGTTCCCTGCACAGCAGAGCTAATGTCAGATAAAAGACAGGTGGGCTTCGGCCCACACTGCATGCCCCAGTCAGACTGGGTTTTTTTAATTAATAGTCACAGGCAGGTACAACTCCCCTATGGAAAATCTGTGTGAAGTGGACCCACAGCATGGGTGGTTCCCTGGAACACACCGACGGTACATAAATAAATCCCATTGCAGTGCCCTGCACAGCTGAGCTAACGTCAGGTAAAATACAGGTGGGCTTCGGCCCACACTGCATGCCCCAGTCAGACTGAGGTTTTTAATTAATAGTCACAGGCAGGTACAACTCCCCTATGGGAAGTCTGTGTGGAGTGGACCCACAGCATGGGTGGGTCCCGGAAAGCCACCGACGGTACATTAATAATTCCCATTGCAGTTCCCTGCACAGCTGAGCTAACGTCAGATAAAAGACAGGTGGGCTTCGGCCCACACTGCATGCCCCAGTCAGACTGAGGTTTTTAATTAATAGTCACAGGCAGGTACAACTCCCCTATGGGAAGTCTGTGTGGAGTGGACCCACAGCATGGGTGGGTCCCGGAAAGCCACCGACGGTACATTAATAATTCCCATTGCAGTTCCCTGCACAGCTGAGCTAACGTCAGATAAAAGACAGGTGGGCTTCGGCCCACACTGCATGCCCCAGTCAGACTGGGTTTTTTTAATTAATAGTCACAGGCAGGTACAACTCCCCTATAGAAAGTCTGTGTGGAGTGGACTCACAGCATGGGTGGGTCCCTGGAACACACCGACGGTACATAAATAAATCCCATTCCAGTGCCCTGCACAGCTGAGCTAACGTAAGATAAAATACAGGTGGGCTTCGGCCCACACTGCATGCCCTAGTCAGACTGGTTTTTTTTAATTAATAGTCACAGGCAGGTACATCTCCCCTATGGGAAGTCTGTGTGGAGTGGACCCACAGCATGGGTGTGTCCCAGGAAGCCAACGACAGTACATTAATAAATCCCATTGCAGTGCCCCCAATAGCAGAGCAAACGTCAGATAAAATACAGGTGGGCTTCGGCCCACACTGCATGCCCCAGTCAGACTGGGGTTTTTTAATTAATAGTCACAGGCACGTACAACTCCCCTATGGGAAGTCTGTGTGGAGTGCACCCACAGCATGGGTGGCACCCTGGAACCCACCGACGGTACATAAATAAATCCCATTGCAGTGCCCTGCACAGCTGAGCTAACGTCAGATGAAATACAGGTGGGCTTTGGCCCAGACTGCATGCCCCAGTCAGACTGGGGTTTTTTAATTAATAGTCACAGGCAGGTACAACTCCACTTAGGGAAGTCTGTGTGGACCCACAGCATGGGTGGGTCCCAGGAAGCCACCGACGGTACATTAATAAATTCCATTTCAGTGCCTCCAATAGCAGAGCTAACGTCAGATAAAATACAGGTGGGCTTCAGCCCACACTGCATGCCCCAGTCAGACTGGGTTTTTTTAATTAATAGTCACAGGCAGGTACAACTCCCCTATGGTAAGTCTGTGTGGAGTGGACCCACAGCATGGGTGGGTCCCGGAAAGCCACTGACGGTACATTAATAATTCCCATTGCAGTTCCCTGCACAGCTGAGCTAACGTCAGATAAAAGACAGGTGGGCTTCGGCCCACACTGCATGCCCCAGTCAGACTGGGTTTTTTAATTAATAGTCACAGGCAGGTACAACTCCCCTATGGGAAGTCTGTGTGGAGTGGACCCACAGCATGGGTGGGTCCCGGAAAGCCACCGACGGTACATTAATAATTCCCATTGCAGTTCCCTACACAGCTGAGCTAACGTCAGATAAAAGACAGCTGGGCTGCGGCCCACACTGCATGCCCCAGTCAGACAGGGTTTTTTTAATTAATAGTCACAGGCAGGTACAACTCCCCTATGGGAAGTCTGTGTGGAGTGGATACACAGCATGGGTGTGTCCCAGGAAGCCAACGACAGTACATTAATAAATCCCATTGCAGTGCCCCCAATAGCAGAGCAAACGTCAGATAAAATACAGGTGGGCTTCGGCCCACACTGCATGCCCCAGTCAGACTGGGGTTTTTTAATTAATAGTCACAGGCAGGTACAACTCCCCTATGGGAAGTCTGTGTGGAGTCGACCTACAGCATGGGTGGCTCCCTGGAACCCACCGACGGTACATAAATAAATCCCATTGCAGTGCCCTGCACAGCTGGGCTAACGTCAGATGAAATACAGGTGGGCTTTGGCCCAGACTGCATGCCCCAGTCAGACTGGGGTTTTTTAATTAATAGTCACAGGCAGGTACAACTCCACTTAGGGAAGTCTGTGTGGACCCACAGCATGGGTGGGTCCCAGGAAGCCACCGACGGTACATTAATAAATTCCATTTCAGTGCCTCCCATAGCAGAGCTAACGTCAGATAAAATACAGGTGGGCTTCAGCCCACACTGCATGCCCCAGTCAGACTGGGGTTTTTTAATTAATAGTCACAGGCAGGTACAACTCCCCTATGGGAAGTCTGTGTGGAGTGGACCCACAGCATGGGTGGGTCCCGGAAAGCCACTGACGGTACATTAATAATTCCCATTGCAGTTCCCTGCACAGCTGAGCTAACGTCAGATAAAAGACAGGTGGGCTTCGGCCCACACTGCATGCCCCAGTCAGACTGGGGTTTTTTAATTAATAGTCACAGGCAGGTACAACTCCCCTATGGGAAGTCTGTGTGGAGTGGACCCACAGCATGGGTGGGTCCCGGAAAGCCACTGACGGTGCATTAATAAATCCCATTTCAGTGCCTCCAATAGCAGAGCTAACGTCAGATAAAATACAGGTGGGCTTCAGCCCACACTGCATGCCCCAGTCAGACTGGGTTTCTTTAATTAATAGTCACAGGCAGGTACAACTCCCCTATGGGAAGTCTGTGTGGAGTGGACCCACAGCATGGGTGGGTCCCAGAAAGCCACCGACGGTACATTAATAATTCCCATTGCAGTTCCCTGCACAGCTGAGCTAACGTCAGATAAAAGACAGGTGGGCTTCGGCCCACACTGCATGCCCCAGTCAGACAGGGTTTTTTTAATTAATAGTCACAGGCAGGTACAACTCCCCTATGGGAAGTCTGTGTGGAGTGGACACACAGCATGGGTGTGTCCCAGGAAGCCAACGACAGTACATTAATAAATCCCATTGCAGTGCCCCCAATAGCAGAGCAAACGTCAGATAAAATACAGGTGGGCTTCGGCCCACACTGCATGCCCCAGTCAGACTAGGGTTTTTTAATTAATAGTCACAGGCACGTACAACTCCCCTATGGGAAGTCTGTGTGGAGTGGACCCACAGCATGGGTGTGTCCCAGGAAGCCAACGACGGTACATAAATAAATCCCATTGCAGTGCCCTGCACAGCTGAGCTAACGTCAGATGAAATACAGGTGGGCTTTGGCCCAGACTGCATGCCCCAGTCAGACTGGGGTTTTTTAATTAATAGTCACAGGCAGGTACAACTCCACTTAGGGAAGTCTGTGTGGACCCACAGCATGGGTGGGTCCCAGGAAGCCACTGACGGTACATTAATAAATCCCATTTCAGTGCCTCCAATAGCAGAGCTAACGTCAGATAAAATACAGGTGGGCTTCAGCCCACACTGCATGCCCCAGTCAGACTGGGGTTTTTTAATTAATAGTCACAGGCAGGTACAACTCCCCTATGGGAAGTCTGTGTGGAGTGGACCCACAGCATGGGTGGGTCCCGGAAAGCCACCGACGGTACATTAATAATTCCCATTGCAGTTCCCTGCACAGCTGAGCTAACGTCAGATAAAAGACAGGTGGGCTTCGGCCCACACTTCATGCCCCAGTCAGACAGGGGTTTTTTAATTAATAGTCACAGGCAGGTACAACTCCCCTATGGGAAGTCTGTGTGGAGTGGACACACAGCATGGGTGTGTCCCAGGAAGCCAACGACAGTACATTAATAAATCCCATTGCAGTGCCCCCAATAGCAGAGCAAACGTCAGATAAAATACAGGTGGGCTTCGGCCCACACTGCATGCCCCAGTCAGACTAGGGTTTTTTAATTAATAGTCACAGGCACGTACAACTCCCCTATGGGAAGTCTGTGTGGAGTGGACCCACAGCATGGGTGTGTCCCAGGAAGCCAACGACGGTACATAAATAAATCCCATTGCAGTGCCCTGCACAGCTGAGCTAACGTCAGATTAAATACAGGTGGGCTTTGGCCCAGACTGCATGCCCCAGTCAGACTGGGGTTTTTTAATTAATAGTCACAGGCAGGTACAACTCCACTTAGGGAAGTCTGTGTGGACCCACAGCATGGGTGGGTCCCAGGAAGCCACTGACGGTACATTAATAAATCCCATTTCAGTGCCTCCAATAGCAGAGCTAACGTCAGATAAAATACAGGTGGGCTTCAGCCCACACTGCATGCCCCAGTCAGACTGGGGTTTTTTAATTAATAGTCACAGGCAGGTACAACTCCCCTATGGGAAGTCTGTGTGGAGTGGACCCACAGCATGGGTGGGTCCCGGAAAGCCACCGACGGTACATTAATAATTCCCATTGCAGTTCCCTGCACAGCTGAGCTAACGTCAGATAAAAGACAGGTGGGCTTCGGCCCACACTTCATGCCCCAGTCAGACAGGGGTTTTTTAATTAATAGTCACAGGCAGGTACAACTCCCCTATGGGAAGTCTGTGTGGAGTGGACACACAGCATGGGTGTGTCCCAGGAAGCCAACGACAGTACATTAATAAATCCCATTGCAGTGCCCCCAATAGCAGAGCAAACGTCAGATAAAATACAGGTGGGCTTCGGCCCACACTGCATGCCCCAGTCAGACTAGGGTTTTTTAATTAATAGTCACAGGCACGTACAACTCCCCTATGGGAAGTCTGTGTGGAGTGGACCCACAGCATGGGTGTGTCCCAGGAAGCCAACGACGGTACATAAATAAATCCCATTGCAGTGCCCTGCACAGCTGAGCTAACGTCAGATAAAATACAGGTGGGCTTTGGCCCAGACTGCATGCCCCAGTCAGACTGTTTTTTTTAAATTAATAGTCACAGGCAGGTACAACTCCACCCTGGAAAGTCTGTGTGGACCCACAGCATGGGTGGGTCCCAGGAAGCCACCGACAGTACATTAATAAATCCCATTTCAGTGCCTCCAATAGCAGAGCTAACGCCACATAAAATACAGGTGGGCTTCGGCCCACACTGCATGCCCCAGTCAGACTGGGTTTTTTTAATTAATAGTCATAGCCAGGTACAACTTCCCTATGGGAAGTCTGTGTGGAGTGGACCCACAGCATGGGTGGCTTCCTGGTACCCACAGACGTTACATAAAAATATCCCATTGCAGTGCCCTGCACAGCTGAGCTAACGCCAGGTGAAATACAGGTGGGCTTCGGCCCACACTGCATGCCCCAGTCAGACTGGTGTTTTTTAATTAATAGTCACAGGCTGGTACAAATCCAATCAGGGAAGTCTGTGTGGACCCACAGCATGGGTGGGTCCCAGGAAGCCACCGACGGTACATAAATAAATCCCATTGCAGTGCCTCCAATAGCAGAGCTAACGTCAGATAAAATACAGGTGGGCTTCGGCCCACATTGCATGCCCCAGTTAGACTGGGGTTTTTTAATTAATACTCACAGGCAGGTACAACTCCCCTATGGAAATTCATTGTGCCCCCACAGCATGGGTGGGTCTCAGGAAGCCACTGAGGGTACATTAATAATTCCCATTGCAGTTCCCTGCACAGCAGAGCTAATGTCAGATAAAAGACAGGTGGGCTTCGGCCCACACTGCATGCCCCAGTCAGACTGGGTTTTTTTAATTAATAGTCACAGGCAGGTACAACTCCCCTATGGAAAATCTGTGTGAAGTGGACCCACAGCATGGGTGGTTCCCTGGAACACACCGACGGTACATAAATAAATCCCATTGCAGTGCCCTGCACAGCTGAGCTAACGTCAGGTAAAATACAGGTGGGCTTCGGCCCACACTGCATGCCCCAGTCAGACTGAGGTTTTTAATTAATAGTCACAGGCAGGTACAACTCCCCTATGGGAAGTCTGTGTGGAGTGGACCCACAGCATGGGTGGGTCCCGGAAAGCCACCGACGGTACATTAATAATTCCCATTGCAGTTCCCTGCACAGCTGAGCTAACGTCAGATAAAAGACAGGTGGGCTTCGGCCCACACTGCATGCCCCAGTCAGACTGAGGTTTTTAATTAATAGTCACAGGCAGGTACAACTCCCCTATGGGAAGTCTGTGTGGAGTGGACCCACAGCATGGGTGGGTCCCGGAAAGCCACCGACGGTACATTAATAATTCCCATTGCAGTTCCCTGCACAGCTGAGCTAACGTCAGATAAAAGACAGGTGGGCTTCGGCCCACACTGCATGCCCCAGTCAGACTGGGTTTTTTTAATTAATAGTCACAGGCAGGTACAACTCCCCTATAGAAAGTCTGTGTGGAGTGGACTCACAGCATGGGTGGGTCCCTGGAACACACCGACGGTACATAAATAAATCCCATTCCAGTGCCCTGCACAGCTGAGCTAACGTAAGATAAAATACAGGTGGGCTTCGGCCCACACTGCATGCCCTAGTCAGACTGGTTTTTTTTAATTAATAGTCACAGGCAGGTACATCTCCCCTATGGGAAGTCTGTGTGGAGTGGACCCACAGCATGGGTGTGTCCCAGGAAGCCAACGACAGTACATTAATAAATCCCATTGCAGTGCCCCCAATAGCAGAGCAAACGTCAGATAAAATACAGGTGGGCTTCGGCCCACACTGCATGCCCCAGTCAGACTGGGGTTTTTTAATTAATAGTCACAGGCACGTACAACTCCCCTATGGGAAGTCTGTGTGGAGTGCACCCACAGCATGGGTGGCACCCTGGAACCCACCGACGGTACATAAATAAATCCCATTGCAGTGCCCTGCACAGCTGAGCTAACGTCAGATGAAATACAGGTGGGCTTTGGCCCAGACTGCATGCCCCAGTCAGACTGGGGTTTTTTAATTAATAGTCACAGGCAGGTACAACTCCACTTAGGGAAGTCTGTGTGGACCCACAGCATGGGTGGGTCCCAGGAAGCCACCGACGGTACATTAATAAATTCCATTTCAGTGCCTCCAATAGCAGAGCTAACGTCAGATAAAATACAGGTGGGCTTCAGCCCACACTGCATGCCCCAGTCAGACTGGGTTTTTTTAATTAATAGTCACAGGCAGGTACAACTCCCCTATGGTAAGTCTGTGTGGAGTGGACCCACAGCATGGGTGGGTCCCGGAAAGCCACTGACGGTACATTAATAATTCCCATTGCAGTTCCCTGCACAGCTGAGCTAACGTCAGATAAAAGACAGGTGGGCTTCGGCCCACACTGCATGCCCCAGTCAGACTGGGTTTTTTAATTAATAGTCACAGGCAGGTACAACTCCCCTATGGGAAGTCTGTGTGGAGTGGACCCACAGCATGGGTGGGTCCCGGAAAGCCACCGACGGTACATTAATAATTCCCATTGCAGTTCCCTACACAGCTGAGCTAACGTCAGATAAAAGACAGCTGGGCTGCGGCCCACACTGCATGCCCCAGTCAGACAGGGTTTTTTTAATTAATAGTCACAGGCAGGTACAACTCCCCTATGGGAAGTCTGTGTGGAGTGGATACACAGCATGGGTGTGTCCCAGGAAGCCAACGACAGTAA